>NC_142928.1:150184029-150264029 GCF_046866305.1 Octopus bimaculoides
AACTACTACTACTACTACTACTACTACTACTACTACTACTACTCCCACCACCACTACATACTAGTACTACTACTACTACTACTACTACTACTACTACTACTACTACTACCACCACTACATACTGGTACTACTACTACTACTACTACATCCTCACCACTACCACCAGCAACAGCACAACCAACATCACACCACCACCACCACCACCACCACCATCGCCAATACCAAAGACAATACAACCCCTCCCTTATGACAATAGTAATACTGACATAACACTGGCCCCTTCCAGCTATCACCATACCTTTCCCTTACCACCACCACCACCACCACCATTCTAACAAGAACAACAACAACAATCAGCAGCAGCAAACAATACCACAACAACTATAATGAAAAGGAACCATAGATGGAGCCTCTACATACAACCTATCAGCTTAGAAAAAGAACAGGACACATTGGATAATGTAGTCCTAGATAAACTGTGCCTGAGTAAAAGAAAAACAAAAAAAAGAAAGTTGGAATGATCATAGGTTTGTTTGATCAATTTCGGCCTTGGGCTAAACAGCAACAAAGCAACAGTACACCATCATGACTGTTAATAGCACCATCTCCACCACCACATTCAATAAGAACAACAGGAGCCTATGAAACCCTTGTCGACTAGCTAGAAATAGCAGCTAAATCTCCCTCCAAAGTACACCCTGCAGTTTTAAAAATGAGACACGTTTAATAATGTTGTCTAAGGCAGGGGTTTTCAAACTGTGGTCCACGGACCACAGGGATTCCGCAAGGACAAGACAGGGGGTCCGTGGACAGCAAATACTTTTTATGGGCAATTTGATTTTATATATGTTTTTTAATCGAAATCTTTTAATTGACAATAAACCTATTTGTTAAATACTGTTAAATAAATAAATGTAAAAATATATGTTATTTTAAGCAAATGTCTATGCATTTGAAAGAGTGAATTTGAAAGAGGAGTTACCTATTTATTTAAGGGACTCTCCTCTCCTATAAATCATCAATTTTTGAATGAAGCAATGAAGGATCCTCTACATGGTCAATCAATCTGCTAGAAATCAAATCACATTTTGCAAGTTTGAAAAAAAAAAAAATGACATATTAAACAACCGCTACCACTGTCACTGCCACCACCACCATCATCATCATCCTTTAATGTCTGTATCCTGTGCTGGTATGGGTTGGACATTTTGACAGGATCCAATTAACCAAAGGGCTCCAGTGTCTGCTTTGGCAAAGTTTCTACATCTGGATTGCTTTTCTTAATACCAAACAATTTACAGATTGTACCAGGCACCAGCTTGAAGTCCAAAATAAACTACAGGACGGTTATGGCTAGAGTGCATTTGATGATTATTCTGCACAAGATCTGACCAAAGCTAAACAACAACAACAATAGTAACAACTGCAACAACAGCAGAGAAGAGACACTGTAATCATTTGGGATGTTGTTTGGGAGACATAATTTTGAACTTGAAACTTATAGTAGGCAAAAACCCATGTAGGAAAGAAGAGGTATTGGAACAACGATAACAACAACAACAACAGCAATACACCAAATTAACACAGCTGTTACTACAAACACAAACAATAGCACAGCAATAATGACAAAAATAAAACTTGAAAGAAAATGATATTTTAGACTTATATTTATTAACACAAAACAACAACAAAAAAATAAAAACAAAAACTTCTATAAGCTTTAAGAAGTGGAGATATTTTAATTTCCGTCTGAAGTTTAAATGTTATAAAAGCAATTGCTAAGAATCTATTGTTTGATGTCAGTATATAATGGATGCAAGAGTAATTTGAAACTCCTTTTAAAAATAAACATGTACAAAACTAGTTATATGAAAAGATATAGATGAAAAGATTATGAAAAAAAAGTATGTTCATGCACATAGGCACACATAAACACCTTTTTATGTTTTCTTTTATTTCTATTTTGAACCAAAAAGAGCAACTCCCTGACTGGAGATTAGGTTCTATCATCGAAATTCCACCCATAAAACTTCTTGGCAAAAATATTATGCTGAACTTACATGATGTCTTGTACATTTTTACTGTCATTGTTGTTTAGTTCTGTGTTAGCCCTGATTGAGTTGTTGGCACTCCGTCGCTTACGACGTCGAGGGTTCCAGTTGATCCGATCAACAGAACAGCCTGCTCGTGAAATTAACGTGCAAGTGGCTGAGCACTCCACAGATACGTGTACCCTTAACTTAGTTCTCGGGGATATTCAGCGTGACAGTGTGACAGAAACAGGAAGTATGAGTGAGAGAAAGTTGTGGTGGAAGAGTACAGCAGGGTTCGCCACCATCCCCTGCCGGAGCCTCGTGGAGCTTTTAGGTGTTTTCGCTCAATAAACACTCACAACACCCGGTCTGGGAATTGAAACCGCGATCCTATGACTGCGAGTCCGCTGCCCTAACCACTGGACCATTGCGCCTCCACCCTGATTGAGTAGATCTATGAGAAAAGACATTCAAATCATGTCCATAGGTGGGGGTATTTGTAGAATCATCAAAGTATTGGAAAATTACTCTGTGGTATTTGTTCCAACTTTATGTGGTCTGAGTTCAATTCCTGCTGAGGTCAACTTTGTTCTTTGTCCCTTCTTTAGGTTGATAAGAACGTACCAATCCAAGTAATAGCAAGGGCAGAGGAGAAAGCGTAGTATCAGTAAATAATGAAAGAGAATCAGAGAATAAGGATAAAAGAGGGATGGGTTGAGTAGGAGGAAATTCAGAGCTACCCTATCAATGAATAGGAATGGATAGAGTAGTGCCAGAAGGCAGACTGACAAGTCTTTTTAGTTACAACTAACTGATTGAACACATATTTTGGGTTAATGTCTGAAAGCCACAGCTTAAGATACTGAGGTTATCAAAGCAAAAGACAGATAAAGATGATGATGTGGTGGAGATGCCAGAGTGTACCCTTAATTATGTTCAAGAAAATAAACAGAAGAGATCATGGTGACTCAAAATATAGTAGTCACAAAATTCTTATTAAATGATTTTCTTCTAAATTTTATTTTCACTCAAGGTCAAAGCTTATGTATCCTGACAGTTATAGGATCAAGAGAAACTGTCCATTTATATTTGCTTGTATTTGAACTGTGAAAGAGTTTTTTTTTTTCTATGTTTGCAGAACTTTTACAGTTCCTTCCAAAACTGCAGGCCTAGTTAACAATATCCATGTCTGGTAAGTTCACCATCATCAACTAATTGCAGGGAAAGTTCACCGCAAGGAAAGTTTACAGAGAAGTAAGTTCACAGTGAAAGAATATAAAAAAAAAACTTATTTTCGAACTCTAAAGTTCATAGTGAACTTTCTTCACAGTGAATTGATGGTGGTGAACTCTCCTGCAATGAATTGATGGTGGTGAACTTACCTGTAACCAAGAATATCATCTATTGGTTATTGTTCTTGAGACTTGGATTGGCCTTCACTGGGTAGATCCATAATCAAAGGCATTCCTCTTGTGGTGACAATCCCATTTTCTTTTCAGACACAGTGAATTGAATTAAGGACTATATTTCCACTGTACACTTCTATTAAGATAGTTGAATGTAGTTTGAACTCGCATCTGTTGGATGCTGGTTGTTTTAGTTGATATTTCTCACTCGGAATATCTTAATGTTGCTTTTAGTGTTGCTTTATTTTATCTTTCAAGCCTGTAACTAGAGTATTATACTTTTGTGACTATATTTCTAATGTAAAACATTGTCTGTGTATTTTGGTCCATATTGGAAATAATTTTAAGTGAGTTGTAATAAAGTAGTTAACTTTGACATTACTAAAAAATTAATTCAGGAGTAAGAAATGATTTGGCATAGCCATTTTGGAGTTGCTTATTTGGCCTTGCTGATTCAATGCTGACTTATTTGTCATTAGACATTTCAATGCTTCTCTTGTTTTAATCTCTCTCTCTCTGTTTATGTGTGTGAGCATTAGTGTGTATCTCTCCTCTCTCTCTCTCTCTCTGTTCCTAATGACAAAATGCAATATTGCTAAAACATGTTGAAAGTCCCATTTAGCTGTGCCAGATCATCAAAGGTCAAACAGCTGTGCCCAATCATTTCGTTCTATGCATTTCAACATTTTAATGTCTGAATGGCTGAGACTCAAAGCTCAAGTCAAATCAAATATAATTTGATACTTTTATTATTGAGTCTCCTGATCAGTAAATGTTCTGTTTTTCTTCTGAAACTTGCAATTAAATAATTGTTTCTAACATAGTCACAAGATCTGAAATTTAGAGCATAGAATAATCAATTATATCAACTTCAGTACTTGATTGGTACTTTATTTCATCAAGCCCAGAGAGATGAAAAGCAAAGTTGACTTCAGTGGGATTTGAACTCAGAGTGTAACAAGCCAAGAGATATACGACAAAGGCATTGTCTCTGATATTCTGATGATGCTACCTTCCCATGCCTCCACTTACTTGAAAAATTATCATAAATTTATTTATTTATAACATTTAAATACAGAGAAACTGGAAAAAAAGAGAGATAAGAAAGATAAAAGAAAGGAAAGAAAAAGAGCAGGGGTGGGTGGGTAAAACAGCTGAAGATGGAAAGGACAATGAGCCACACACCCTAGAGCAAACAGTGTGCTCAGATATACCCCATGGTAATGACTGTGATGGTATTTGCCATGAAGAATGGCCAGTGACCTTTGTTGCGACAACTTTACCTTGCGGGACTCATTTCTTATACAGGCAGTCATTATCCCTAATGTTTTAAGTTAGCCCTTTACTATTGAAACCAGCTATATCCAGCCGAAATATTCTACCTGTTTTAAGTTTAAGTCAGCCAGATTTGACCTTTCACACATACCCTACAATGTTATTTTAAAGATAGACAATCAAATCATTTAAATCTTGAAACCACAAGGTAATACATCATTAACTCAACATAATTTGAATAAATAAGCATTACACTCGACAAAGTTGTCTGAATGCTGAAGGGTTAAATAGAAACACTTTACAACATGGCTTTTATGTCTTAGAACCCGGGTGGTCTGAGACAGGTTGGCATCAAGGGAGTTTAATAAAGATACAGAGACAATTAATAGATTAATAGATGCTTGTAAAAAGAATATAATACAAAGTGAAGCAAAAGGCCTCATGTTTTGTATAATATAAAACTTCTGACAAAGATTGGTGCTTGGATAACGTATTGTTATTTTCAAAAGTCAGTAGTTTTCTTATATATGTTTCCTCACATACAAATGCTTAAACACACTTTTACATGCACGTGTACACACACACACACACACACGCACGCACACACACACACACATGCACACACACACACACACCTTTGCATTTATGGATACTGACACGTATAAACTACATACTCAATGCTATGTGTATATGTATTTCCTTATACCTGCATTCCTCCTCCCCTCCCCCTCCTCCTCATCATCACCGTCTTCTTTTCATCCTTTTCATCCTTCTTTTCCTTGCTTGAATATTTGCACGTGCATGCGTGTGTGTGTGTGTGTAAGTGTATACATCAACATCTCCCAGTGCACACATAGACACACACAACAAATGTGTATGTGTATATATTCCATACACACACACACTCCAGCATGTGGAGGGATCTTGTCTTAAGGATACACAAAGTTTTCATTAGGAATTGGAATTCTTGTACTGTTAAATATTTAGCATCATTACTTCTATCACCACACCCAAGATCCCAATTATTTATGGACTTTGTTGCAAGTTTCAAGTTCCCCATATCTACTTCCAGATCCTAAATCTATAGCTTCACAACCTCTGTTTTGCTGCATTACTATATCATCATCATCATCGTCATTATTATTATCATCATTATTATTATTATTATTATTAGAATTATTATTATTATTTCGATATTATTATTGCCTTTGCACAGCTTCTAATGCTGGAGATATACTACAGTGTCAGCTGTTCACTACCAGTGGACAAAGGTAACACCTCTTATTTTTCGAGCACCTTCCGGAGTATTCGCGCAGTTCCAAGCAGTGCTGTTTTCTGCAAATGCTCCACCCGTATTGCAGTCCCTATTTGTTCTACGTACTTCTCGAGATTTTTGCTCACTGTTCCCAGGGCTCCGACAATTATTGGTACTACTACCACCTTTTTCATCGACCACAATTGCTTAACTGCCCAAGCTAACCTGTCATATCTATCGACTTTTCTTTCTTCCTTATTGCATACCTTGTTGTCAGCTGGGCATGCTATATCTATGATCCAGCATAGTTTGTTGTCTTTCTCAATAAGACTATGCCTGGCTCCCTATTCTCTATCGCATGGTCGCACTGAATCATAAAATCCCACAGGATCTTTGCATTATCATTTTCGATGATGCCTTTGGGTTTGTAGTCATTCCAATTTTTTGCTCTGTCAAATCCATACTTGTTGCAAAGTGTCCAATGGACAAGCCTGACTATATTGTCGTGACGTCTCTTATATTCCTTCTGGGCTAGTGGCGTACATTGGCTGGTAATATGTCATACGGTTTCACCGTTTTGTCCACAGATTCTGCACTTTATAGGTTATATAGAAGGAAAATTATGGTAATATAGAAATACATTCTTAGCAAAACATGTTTGTAACATGGTTGCCATTGATCAGACCTAAATCAGCTTCATCAATAAGGATCCTAGCTGTGACCATGCCGTCGTTCATCTAGGCATAATCAAAAATACATTATTCAGTATGTCCTTTTATTTTAGGTGTTATGGGTGTGATATAAAGGAGATTTGGTTCTTATTTCTAGCAAGTTAACCAAACCATGCAGAAGCTCTTTGGTTTGTGATGTGCTGTCATTCTAAGTGGAAACTCTTTCCTTTCATTTTTGTAACTGATTACACTATTAATTTTCCCACAGCCCTAAAATCTGATACCTTGTACCTAGTTATCCTTATATGGAAACTTGCAGAGAGCTACGTCATCAGAGAATTAATTTAGACTTTTTGGTGAAAAGAGTAAAGAGTACAAAACATTTGGCAGAGAGTACAAGAATGTGATATGTTATGAAGAGCCAATCTTTAGAGATCAACAAAAAACAACAGAAGAGTAGGGATTATGGCAGGAAACAAAGAATGATATTGAAATAAATATATCGGTTAAGAAATGAGCTTGACTTCAAAACATATCAACTGTACTTCAAAGAATATTAGTATATGAGACTATGTGGTATCTTAACCTGCTAAAACCAGCAGTGGTACGTACCTCAAATCTAAACATTCCATCTTATAAAAAATACATCAACTATACAATACAAGACAGTAGCGAGATATGACAGCACCATGGTACCTATTAAACCTAAATGAACTGGGACCAAAAGAAAATTAAGGTCATATTAACGACAGATACAAACTGATGACTCTTTGAACAAATAGGGGCCAGCATTGTAATGATCTGGCCATTCGTTTGTGACTTTTAAAAAATAAATTTACACCTAGAAAATGCAACTCGAAAAAAAAAAGAAAAAACAAAACAAAAATAAGAAAAACAAAACAAAATAAAAAACAACAACAAAAACAGTATATTCAGAGTTGGCAAATTTCCAGTTACTGCTGCTTAATTATTAATCTTCCTCTAATAGTTCAAATCCTTGTTTAAGACATATTATCAAAATACATGTGTTATCAGAATAATGTATTAACTTAGATATAACAATATAGTTTAATAAATTGAGGTTTTATTAAAAGATAATTGGGGGGTTAAATAGAACCGTTATACTATGAATTATTTATTTCATAATCATGCAGACTCCATATAAATGCTACTTGAGTTAGATTTATATTTTAAAGAGAATATATTTACTGTGATAATGGACGTGTGTGTATATATATATATATATATAAGGTAGTGAGTTCGGTTCCTGGATTGGGCTGTGTGCTGTGTTCTTGAGTAAGACACTTTATTTCATGTTGATCTACTTCACTCATCAGCAGAAATGAGTTGTAATGTCACTGGTGCCAAATGGCATCGGCCTTGGACAACATTGGTGGCATGTTGAACTTACCATGCCTCCAGAATGAAAGGACCATGTGCGCATGCAAGAAATAACAGTAAACTATGAATGTTATTCTTAATTTTAATTTCAATTTTATTTTATTAATAGCCCTCTTCTCTTCTCACATCTTTTTTACTCATTTTTCATTAGGTTTTTTTCAAAAAAAACGAAACATGTAATGCAAATTAATTAAAACACCCAATTTTTTAAAAAGTGGCATTTTCAGTTTTGTTTATCTTTAATATATATATATATATATATATATATATATATATATATATATATATATTTATCATCATCGTTTAATGTCTACCCTCCATGCTGGCATGGGTGGGACAGAAGCCTGCCCCAGACTTCTGTGACTGTTTTGGCAGGATTTTTGCAGCTGGATGCCCTTCCTAACTACTTAGCAGAGTGGACTTAGTGCTTTTTACATGACACACACACACATACATACATATTTGTATACACACACACACACACACACACATATATATATATATATATATATATATATATATACCATTATAATCATACATATATTGATTTATATGTATATATACATATATATATGTATAAACATATATGCCCATGGTTAAATATAGGTGATATACTGGTAGTGTAATGGATACTTGTATCCCTTAGATGGTTATTTTAACCTCTAACAAAACTAACCATACACATGTATATAAATATATATACATACACACACTCATACCTACAAACTTGTACACATACATACATACACATAGGAACATATAGGAGATTATTGACACATTAACTTAAATATCTATTAACCAAATAGTTACATAAAATGATGATGATGCAATGATGATGATGACAGGGAGGAAAATGATGATGATAATCAGTGTGATTAATTTTCCTTAAGTGAGTTTTACAAAAAAAATAAAGAGAAAAGAAAAAAGAAAAAGCTGACATCTGGTTGTTTTAAATTTAAAGTGGATATTGATTTTCCCCATCAGGCTCAGTGATGGAGGGGGTGCTTTATAGGCATTCCCCTCCCTTTATCAAATATTTTAAAAATACTAACATATACACACATATTGATGAACATGCACACACACACACAGATGCATTTGGTAAATGTATTGATTATGATCTGAAGGGCTTTGAATTCCCTTTTACTGCTGAAGTTTCATTGTGTGCCTGAATAGAACACTTAAATTCTACATTACCTTAATTGAACTAGCTGTAGGGGATAAGTATGAGATCTTTGCAGCAATGCAAAAACCCCGGGAAACCAAACAAGAACAATATGCCATCCTCTATGAATCATGATAAGCTTGAAACTTGATACAAATCACTGTTTTTAAATGCCTGCAGTTTATGTAACAAGCTCCACCTTTTTGACTCTCATGTTAAAGGCACTGACCCTGATTTCATTACCATTATGGAACTATGGGAATATTCTTCGTATTGCAATGGTAGTTTTAGCAAGGCTGGCAACAACTTGCATTACAAAGACTGATTTAACCCTTTTGTTACCAACCCAGCTGAAACCGGCTCTGGCTCTGTAGTACAAATGTCTTGTTTTCATCAGTTTTGAATTAAAATCTTCTACCAAACCTTAGTCACAATTTATGTTCCTAACACTAGCTGAGTGATAACTAAGTTATTTTACTAAATTCTTTGTTGTATTTAAAGTAATTGAAAGAAACACAGAACATCTCAAAATAGATACAGTAACGAAAGGGTTAATTGCTGTGGGGGTGTTGTGATGGAGTATGTTCACTGAAGTTTTGTGGCAATTCCTTGTGATGATTCGAACCAATCACAACAAGAGGTAATTTTCTGTAACATTTATATACATAAGTCAATACTACTAGTTGTTTATCATCACTACGAACCACAACTAAGACACACTACTTTTTGACATCCTCAGAGCTTCATCTAGGGAAACAATCACCTGTTTTCATTACTGGTGATTTCAGTTACCCAGAGATTAATAGGAAAACCTTTCATTGGCTGCAATGTACATATGATTTCCTTGATTTTGCACTGGATTAGAACTGGTCTTGAGTAACCACCTCCTCCACATGAAGTAACAAACCTCTGGCTCTGCTATCAGTGTCACTACTCAAGAACCAATTAAAGCAGTCTTTGCGAAGCAAGTTGTAATGAGCCATGTTAAAAATACCATTGCAGTATAAAAATGAGCAGGCAATACCATTAGCAGATTGGAGACACAATGCCTAACAGTGTTTCTGCAGGCTCATTTTGTTCTGAGTTGCAAGGGTCAACAAAAAAAGTACCAGTCAAAGATTGAATCGATGTAATTGACTGACAGCGCCCCACCCACAAAAAATTGTTAGCCTTGTATCAAGATTTGAAACCTTCTTCTTCTTCTTCTTCTTCTCCTCCTCCTCCTCCTCCTCCTTCTTCTTATTATTAAGGTGGAGAGCTGGCAGAATCGTTAGCATGCCAGCTGAAATGCTTAGTGGTATTTCATTTGCCACTACCCTCTGAGTTCAAATTCTGCCAGGGTTGGTTTTGCTTTTCATCCTTTTGGGGTCAGTAACCTAAGTACCAGTGAAACACTGGGGTTGATGTAATCGACCAGTCCCCTCCCCAAAAATTTCAGGCGTTGTGCCTATAATAGAAAATATTCTTCTTCTTCTTATCATTATTCACATACTCATGCATAACAAAATAAGAAAACATAGGACTAACCTGTAATAACGTTACTGAAGGGAGTTTTCACACCACTCTGAGAATTTATGGCAGTTCTGTGAAGAAGAGCAAAGAAATGGAGCAATGTTGAATACATATGAGAAAGGAATAAAAAAAGAGCAACATCTCCCTCACTCTTAACTCATCAACATTACACTCCAGCTGATTCCTTTACTTTATCAATACCAATCCACATGAAAACTTTGTATCATTATTTTAAGGAAGAACCTTTTTGTTAACTTACACTTCAAACACCAGATTATTAGTGAAGAGGTTAGTTATTTTACATTACATAAAATGCACTTGTGCTGGTGCCATATAGAATGCACTCATGTTGGTGCCACACAGAATGAATTTGTGCTGGTGTCATGTAAAAGGCACCCAGTACACTCTGTAAAGTGGTTGGCATTAGGAAGGGATTCCAGCTGTAGAAACCATGCCAAACAGACACTTCAGCCTGCACAGTTCTCTGGCTGACTAGCACCAGTCAAACTGTCCAACCTATGCCAGTATGGAAAACAGGTGTTAAATGATGATGATGATGATTTTTACATTATTTCATCTTACCTACAACAGGAAATAGGATACCAGGAATTTCTGGGAAAGATACTTGTTCTGTGTATATATCTATGTGGACATGCATGAAGGCACATGGCCTCAAGATTAAGGTATTGAACTCAAATCATAAAATTGTGGTTTTGATTCCCAGACTGGATGGTACATAGTGTTTTTGAGCAAAACACTTCATTTCACATTACTCCAGTTCACTCAAATGAAAATAATTACCAATGGTACCTGGGGATTAATCCAGCAACAGAATGTCATCCTGTTCAGAAGGTACTATTGTATTTTTGGCCACTTACACATCATAGAAACTGGGACAAGTTCTGGCTTAATGAGGCTGTAAGCTTGTGACAAGTTAAAACCTAAGATTTATGTATGCAGGATTGTCTCTTATCAACAGGGTGATTCAAAAATTGCCATACATAGGAACAATTTATCTTTTTTTATAAGAAACAGTTTATAAGAACAGTTTTTTTTTAACAGGCTCTATATGGTTACCATTGTTTTGAATACACATTGCAATACGTTTACCTCATTCACTGTGAGTGGGGTAATAGCATCGTAATAGCACATCTGGTGATCTGTGTGCAAAGGAGTTGGCGATGTGTTCCTTCAAATCATTTATGCCTTTTATCTTTCCACGATACATCATGCCTTTCAAATGTCCCCAAAGATAGAAAGCGAGAAGGGTCAGATCAGAGGATCTAGGGGATCTTATAAACTGTCTCTTATAAAAAAAATAAATTCTCCCTATGTATGGAGACTTTTGAATCACCCTGTACTTAAAACCTAAACAAACAATGTTGAATGCTGCCTTGCAATTCAAGATAATTTAGTAAATAATAACTTTTAACTCTGAATGTATTAACTTACAGAGATTTTCAACATGATATGATATCAGACATTATAAGTGCCAATTTGAGACAGAACAGAGCAGTAGGCCCATAAATGGTATTCTAATGACATATCTATTATCTTATCTTATCATCGAACCAATTGCTTTTCTCTGCCTCAAAATGGTACATACAATGTCTCTCATATGACTTAATAAGGTAACTTTTAAGTTTAACAATAAC
Source organism: Octopus bimaculoides (assembly GCF_046866305.1). Lineage (NCBI taxonomy): Eukaryota > Metazoa > Mollusca > Cephalopoda > Octopoda > Octopodidae > Octopus > Octopus bimaculoides. The sequence goes on from NC_142928.1 coordinate 150,196,403, forward strand.
AGATGCTTTATTTTCTGTAGAAGGTATCATCATCATTTAACGTCCGCTTTCCATGCTATCATGGGTTGGACGATTTGACTGAGGACTGGTGAACCAGATGGCTGCACCAGGCTCCAATCTGATTTGGCAGAGTTTCTACAGCTGGATGCCCTTCCTAACGCCAACCACTCCGAGAGTGTAGTGGGTGCTTGTTTCCTTATAGTTAATGAAGTGACATTAAATTTTCAGAACAGTAAAAAAAAAAGCTGGAACTACCTTGAAAAGCTGCCTGCGACTGGGTAGGAGGAAAAAAAGGAGCTGAAAACATTTGCTGCACCTGAAAAAGGAAAAAGAATTATTTGAAGTAAAATTCATTGGTTTCTTTTGACAGTACTTTATTATAAGGGATGAGGGAAAATGAGAAGTTATGGCACTGAAGCCTTATTTCTATAGAAAATCAAAGCAATATTGAGGAATAGCCTGAAGGTTACCTCATCTACTGCCATGATCAGCTTTAGATCTTGGAATTAGGTTATTATTTACATATTTACATTTTCTAAACTTGTTTTTATTTATCTATTGTTTATTTTTGCTAAAAAATTATGACTTTCTTTAATTTGTTTCAATCATTTGATTGTGGCCATGCTGGAGCACTGCCTTTAACCAAACAAATCGACCCCAGGACTTACTCTTTGTAAGCCTAGTACTTATTCTATCAGTCTCTTTTGCCGAACTGCTAAGTTACGGGGATGTAAACACACCAACACCGGTTGTCAAGCAATGGTGGGGGTACAAACACAGACACACAAACATACACACACACACATATATAATGGGCTTCTTTCAGTTTCCATCTATCAAATCCACTCACAAGGCTTTCGCCGGCCTGAGGCTATAGTATAAAATACACTTGCCCAAGGTGCCACGTAGTGGGACTGAACCCGGAACCATGTGGTTGGTAAGCAAGCTACTTACTCCACAGCCACTCCTGTACCTTGAATACTTTCAGTAAATATAATTCTATACATGATTTATTTGTATTTAACATATGCATACATATACACACATCTGTATATACATATATCCCTACCCTATATATACATTAACGACAGGTACACACACATCTTTGTGTGTGCTTGTATGTGTTAATCGTTCACTATTGTATATTGGTCACAGATGTAAACATTGTTAAAAATAAATAAATAAATAAATCAGCACAGTTGAACAAAAATACCTTGTGGTATTTGTTCATTTCAAGATGCACAGTCTGTAGTCACTCTCACAATAGCATGAGGTGCATTCCAGAAGTTTTGAGACTATTTTAGGAGAGGCAGTTATAAATGTCCAAGAGTAATGTAATATTAATATATCATTACTATATATCTAATAAGCTGACCTGCCAAACTTTTTATATTCCAGATTGAAAGAGAATGTTGTAACAGCACTTTGAACACACCCTACTAAACACTGCTTGTCACAGCTGACTAGTTTACAGAATGCGCTCAGGACATGAACGTAATTTGGAAGCTCACCATGCAATAAAGTTTTATGTTAAACTAGGCTAAAATACCACAGAGACTTATGAAATACTCAAGACTGCTTATGGATTCATTTGTATGAGCCAAGCCGCTGTTTTTCACAGACATAAGAGGCCAGGCAAGGTAAATCATGATGACACCCCTTTTTTTTTTGACAGCAAGAGCATCATCTACATCCACTGGGTTACCTTTGGTCAGACAGTCAACAAAGAGTACTTTGTAGAGGTTTTGAGAGAATTCAAGAAGAGATTTCATTACAAAGGGCCAAAGCTTTCCCACTTGGATCAATGGAACATGTATCAGAGCAATGTATGAGTTCACAATTCCATTGTGGACACCAACTACTTGGCAGAAATGGTATCAAAACTGTTCCTCAACCTCCCTACAGTCCAGACCTTGCTCCCTGTGACCTTTGGTTGTTCCTCAAACTGAAAAAAACCTCGGGTGCAATCATTTTGAAAACACTGAGAAAATGGAGGCTGTTTCAAGGGTCCTGGACGCCTTCACCTTGAAGAACTTCCATAGGGTCTTCACAAAGTGGCTGGAGTGCAGCAACATGTGCAATGAAGTCAGAAGATCCTTCTTTGAAATTAATGAATATCTCTCCTGCAAAAGTCTCAAAATTTCTGGAATGCACCTGGGACTATCAACACTGTTGTTCATAAATTGCAATATAAAATGAGAAAATCAATCTTCCTCAAGTCACACACTTCTGTCTTGTAGAAGAGGGTTACATTACATAACATAGCTCTTGTTGCATTGTTTCAAAGAAATATGCAAAATGGCCATGGTTGGAATGCTTTTGATTATGGGTCTACCACATCAGGGTGACCGGGAGTAAAATAAAAACAATTCTGGAAGAATAAAAGCAGTGGGGATTTGAACTTACAACAGAAAAGGCATTGAACTATAAACTGAAAAGTATATATATAGTCTGACACACTGCACCAAATCTACAAACAACAGTTTACATAGAATTCTATTGAAACTTACTGAACTTACCTAAGGCAATGAATTCTTGAGTTGGATCAAGTTTATAATGATTTTTACGAGCTGCAAATTAAAAAAAAAAAAAATAATAATAATGATGATGATGATGATGATGATTTCAAATTTTGGCACAAGACCAGTAATTTCAGGGGAGTAGAGTAAATCAGTTACATCAACCCTCATGCTTGACTTGTATTTCTTTTATCAACCATGAAAGGATGAAAGGCAAAGTCAACCTCAGCAGAATTTGAACCCAGAATGTAAGGATGAATGAAATACTGCTAAGCATTTTGCCAGGTGTACTAACGATTCTGCCAGCTCACTGCCTTAATAATAATAATAATGATTTCAAATTTTTTGCCACAAAGGCAGCTTGGGGAAGGGGATTAAGTCGATTACATTGACACCAGTATTTCACTGGTACTTAATTTATCAACCCCGAAAGGATGAAAGGCAAAGTTGACCTTAGTGGAATTTGAACTCAGAACGTAGCGATGGGCGAAATACTGCTAAGCATTCCGTCCAGCATGCAACGATTCTGCCAGCTCGCCACCTTAAATAATAATAATAATAATAATAATAATAATAATAATAATAATAATAATAATGATAATAATTATAATGGTTTCAATTTTGGCACAAGGCCAACAATTTTGGAGGTGAGAGTATTTATTTAATAGCCTGAAAGGATGAAAGGCAATGTTAGCCTCAGTGGAATTTGAACCCAGAACATAAAAGAGCTGGAACAAATACTACAAATTATTTTATCTGACACACTAACAAAAAACTCTACCAGCTCATTGCTTAATAATAATAATAATAATAATAATGATACCGCTGCCAACACCACCACCACCACCACCACCACCACCACAACAACAACAACAACAACAGCACCAACAAAAACAACAACAATGGTTTTTAATTTAGACACAAGGCTAACAATTTTGAGGGAAGGGGTTAGTTAATACCAGTGATCCCCAGTACATGACTAGTACTTTATTTTACCGATGACCAAAAGATTAACTGGAAACATTGGTGTCAAGAAGGGCATCCATCCTGAAAAGAAACTGGTTCAAAAGCACCTGTTCAACCTGTACCAACATAGACAAGAAGTAAAACAATGATAATGATGACGATGACAATAATATATTCTTCTTCTTGCCTTTAACCCTCCAATGCGGAGTATAGGCCACTTATAATTGAATTCCATGTCGCATAATTTCTCGCTTCTGTACTTATACTCTGCCATGAATGTCCCCCTTTCTCTAGTTCCTTTTGTGTTGATCTACGCCACAAGTTCTTAGGCCTACCTTTTTTTCTATATCCATCCGGATTCCACTGTAAAGCACTTTTCGCTGCATTTGGTGGGTCCTTTCTAATTGTGCTACCAATCCACTTCCACTTTTTCTTAAATATTTGCACCCTAATCAAAACTTGATTCGTTTTTTGCCATAGCTCCATATTGCTTACATGTTTGGGCCATCTGATTTTAAGTATACTACGCAAGCACCTGTTGATGAATGATTGTATTTGCTTATAATATATATATGTATATAAATAATAATTTTAAATTTGGGTATACACCTGGTAGTATACTGTTTAAAGTATGTCCACTATCTTTGGCTACCTGATGTCATAAACAGTATGGATATAAGTGCCACTAGATTTACTTCAGGAATTCTTTCATGTTGAGTATATAACACATGGGAGAAAGAGAAAATGGAATTCATGAGATTCTTTATTAGTCACTACAAGTGTAGTGATTAATAAAGAATCTTGTGAATTTCATTTTCTCCTTCACTTACGTTATATATATATATATATATATATATATATATAGATTTAATCAAAAGATTAAATGTGGTATTTAAAATGTTTGAGGCACCAGAATTTGGTAGGTTAAAAACCAAAAACAAAATCAAGAGATTTGGTGAATAAAATTTGAAGAAAAGCAACAAAAATGTATTAGGTTATAGCAATACATACGTTTCATACAAACTTCATTTATTTATGTAGTGAGAACACCACCTAAGATGTGCAATGAAAATGTACTACTCCTCAGCTGCATAATGGAAGTTTATTTCAGAAAGTCATTTTGTAGATGTGTGCAAATACAAGAGTAGGAGATGAAGAAAATACCATCTTGACTGGGCTGTTAATCAACAGTCTATGCACACATCTACAAAATGACTTTCTGAAATGAATTTCCATTATGCAGCTGAGAAGTACATTTTCATTGCACATCTTATGTGGTGTTCTCACTACATAAATAAATGAAGTTTGTACGAAACGTACGTACTGCTATAACCTAATGCATTTTTGTTGCTTTTCTTCAAATATGTATATATTAACATATATTATGCATGTGCATGGCTGTGTGTATGTATGTATACTTACAAACATGTATAACATGATTAGGAACTGTTATTCTTTTTAAACATCACATTTTAAAATGCTCAATGCCTATATTCAGAAAGTCTCATTGAGTACTGTATAATGTTTAGTAACTGTTGTTGCAGCAGCTGTACCATGGCTTTAAGCTGGTATTCGGGTATTTAAAACACAGAAATCTTTACCAAATTTCCAATAAAATTAGAGGAGTCTATAGAAAAGATAGCAGTCATTACACCACCATCCAAAGTCGAATGAGTGTAGCTTACATTTTAATCCATTCATGATTATATTGCTAACAAGTAGACAACACATGCATTTCAATTTATTTTAATATAATCAGGATATTTAGAAGGGTCTCAATATATATATATATATATATATATATATATATATATATATATATATATATATATATATATATATATATATATATAGATAGATAGATAGATATATAGGTGCAGGAGTGGCTGTGTGGTAAGTAGTTTGCTTACCAACCACATGGTTCCGGGTTCATTCCTACTGCGTGGCACCTTGGGCAAGTGTCTTCTACTATAGCCTCGGGCCGACCAAAGCCTTGTGAGTGGATTTGGTAGACGGAAACTGAAAGAAGCCTGTCGTATATATGTATATATATATATGTGTGTGTGTGTGTGTGTGTGTGTGTATGTGCATATGTTTGTGTGTCTGTGTTTGTCCCCCCCCCCCCATCATCGCTTGACAACCGATGCTGGTGTATTTACGTCCCCGTAACTTAGCGGTTTGGTAAAAGAGACCGATAGAATAAGTACTAGGCTTCCAAAGAATAAGTCCTGGGGTCGATTTGCTCAACTAAAAGGCGGTGCTCCAGCATGGCCGCAGTCAAATGACTGAAACAAGTAAAAGAAAAAAAAATATATATATCTGTTAGTGTGTATGTGTTCCAGCACCTATCTATCTATCTATCTCCATCTATCTATCTGTCTGTCTGTCTATCTATATCTAGGTGCAGTCATGGCTGTTTGGTAAGAAGTTTGCTTCCCAACCACATGGTTCAGGATCACTGCATAGCACCTCGGGCAGGTGTCTTCTACTATAGTTTTGGGCTGACCAAAGCCTTGTGACGGAAACTGAAAGAAGCCCATCGTATATATGTATATCTATGTGTGTGTGTCTTTGTGTCTGTGTTTGTCCCCACCAACACTTGACAACAGGTGCTGGTGTGTTTACGTCCATGTAATTTAGAAGTTCAGCAAAAATGAATGATAAAGTAAGTACAAGCTTAAAAACAAAAACAAAAAAAAAACAATAAGTACTGGGATCGATACATTCGACTAAAAATTTTAAGGCAGTACCCCAGCATAGCCACAGTCAAATGACTCAAACAACTAAAATATAAAAAAGATTATATTTATTGTTCTGATATTCATAATTTTATTCATCTTGCGAGATCTTCATTGAGATTGTAACCTATATATGAACAATTTAGATAGAATTGAATCAGGTAGGTCGGTAATAGAATTTACCAGACTTAATTGGTGAATTTAAACTGACAAAAAGACTGCGAATAGATTTAATGTTGATGTTTCAAGGGAGATAATTATATTAATTCCTCAGCAACGTTTTGAAACTGAATGCCAATGATTACGTTGACATTTTTTTGTATTTCTGAACTAATTACAGGCTTTAAAAAAATATCATCAATGAAACGATTTATTTAGAGACCGTCTGCATGTAAAACAATAGTTAAGCTAGTTCTTTACTTTGTTTCTATTATTACAACTTAGGTCAAACTACAATATTGTCTGATGTTTACATATTTATTAATGCAGTAAGCATCAATGAAAAGGCTAATTAAAACTAATTGTGCAGTGAGGTAAGACTTCCTGCATTGAGTGAAATGTATCATTTATCTTTTATTTGCTTCAATCATTAGACTGTGGTCATACTGGGGCATTGCCTTTAAGAATTTTAGTCAAATGAATCGACTCTAGTACTTTAGAGGCTGGTGCTTATTCTATCAGTTTCTTTTGTCAAACTGCTAAATTATGGGGACGTAAACACACCAACACCGGTTGTCAAGTGGTGGTGAAACACACACACACACACACACACACATGACTGGCTTCTTTCAGTTTCTGCCTGTCAAATCCACTCACAAGCATTTGGTTGGTCTGAGGCTATAGTAAAAGACACTTGTACAAGCTGCTATGCAGTGGAACTGAACCCAGAACCATGTGGTTAGAAAGCAAGCTTTTTACTGCAGCCACACCTGCACTTAAATGAAAGAATGACTAAATATACAAAAGGTGTCCAGTAATGTATATTTATAACTGGGCATGAAAACTGGCATGTTTAAAAAACATGTTTGTCTTATGTGAGCTAGTTTGTCTATCATAGCTATTGGCTTCATTCCACTACACTGATAATACTAATATAGTTCTGTCACCATCTTTTCTTTTAGTGATTATTACCATTAATTTTATATTTTGAATTCTAATATTGCTGAAGTTAACTGTGACTTTCATCCCTCTAAGGTCAATAAATATAATACCAGTCATGTGTTGGGGTCAATAGTATTGATTAATCTCATCCCTCTAATTTTAGAATATGTGCTTATGCTAGAAACAGTTATTACCATTATCTTGAACAGAAGTTACTGAGTTTAGGAAAGGCTATTGATAGAGTCCCTCATAAAGATCACTCTGCTGAACTCCTTTGGCAAAGAACCAGCAGTTATTATCATTATTTTGAACAACATTTACTGTGTTTAGGAAGGGCTATTGATAGAGTCCCTAGTAGAGATCACTCTACAGAACTCCTTTGGCAAAAAGTCAGCAGTTTTTCTCTGTTTTGTGGCTATGGTCAAGGTAGTTGTACAGGTAGATGTGTTTGAAGGGTTTTAGGGCAGCTCTCTATCGGTCTGATCAACTCCTCATTAACTTCTTCAAATACAACTTGAAGCATAAGGTGTGAATGGAGTAACAGGTACTGCCTTTGAGCAAATTTGATGAAAAATGTATCCAATTTGTACAATCAGTGTTACTTGAATTCAGTTTGTAGGTTTGCACTTAGAAGAGATAGGAAAGAGGACCTGAAGCAGAATCTGAGAGGTATAATGGTGTACCCTGATGCTTTCTATCTACATCAGTGTTTCTCAACCATTTTTTACCTATGGACCCCTTTGATTCTTATTTTACTTGGGTGAACCCTCCTGGCCATTCAATGCTTAACAAATCATATATTTCTTTATAATTAATTATTAGGAATTGTATGAGAAAAATTGATAAAATATTTTGTGTGTTGTAAAATTATAACTGATTTATTGCAGATAAATTTTAATAATAAAATCTTATATGGATCCCCAAGGGCAGTATAGTCACTGGTTGAGAACCACTGATCTACATGGTGGTAGTGGTTTCTCATCCTCCTTTATAGATAGGGTACTTTTGTTATACTTTTATATCTTTAGTTTTTAACCCCTTTTTCATGTTGTATTACTTTTTTTGCTTTTTCCTTGCTTTTACTTGTCTTGTATCTTGAGGGGTCACCTGGACACCGTATTATCACTATTTATTTCCTTGCAGCTCCACCTGACCATTCTCATCTTCTCTTCTAAATGTGAGTGGCCATGTAGTCCCTCTGCAAAGACAACATGCTCTGTCCCCCTTCTCTCATACTTTAACCATTTATCTCCTAGCATAAAGCCAACACCCACTTCCCATTCAGGGTTCATAAACTCACTAGTGCTAGTGGCACAAAAAAAACACCCAGTACACACTATAAAGTGGTTGTTGTTAGGAGGGGCATCCAGCCATAGAAACCACGTCAAAGCAGATATTGGAGGACGATGTAGTGCTTGGGTTAATTGGATCTGATAAAACTATCCAACTCAAGTTAACATGGAGTTTAATCCTTTAGCATTTAAACCAGCCATATCCCACCAAAATAATATGCCTGTTTTATCTTCAAACTGACCATATCTGATCTCTCACACTTACCCTACAATGTTATTCTCAAATGGCACGCAATGGCACCCATTCACGCAAATGGCACCCATTCTGGTGGCATGTAAAAACACCCATTACACTCTCAGAGTGGTTGGCGTTAAGAAGGGCATCCAGCTGTAGAAAACCATGCCAAATCAGACTGGAGTCTGGTGCAGCCTTCCAGCTTACCAGCTCTGGTCAAACCAGATGTTAAATGATAATGATGATGCCATTATTGAAATCTCAAAGCTACAAAGTAAAGTAGGACAAATTCATATGAACGTGAATTAAATAAGCATTACATTTGAGAAAGTAATCAGAATGCTAAAGAGCTAAATGATGATGATAATGATACAATCACCACGTTTTTTTGAAATCCCTTTTGTGTAAAAGGTTTTTGTATTATACAGAAGGCCCTCGTGGCTAATATAGTGGCTGTTATATCATCATCATCATCGTTTAACGTCCGCTTTCCATGCTAGGCTAGCATGCTCATTATTACTTTTCCTCCATAAATATTATTTACATTTCTAAGAAACTAGTTTAAACTCTTACCAAATGCTTTTCCAATTGCAATAGTTTCAAGAATTCCAAGAATTGGTATAATAATGAACCCGGGTCCAATATCCTGAAAGAGATAAACAATAATAGCAGTCAGCTAAAGATCACTGTTCATAAGTGGGAGAACAAAATTTGGTTAAGGGGTGCAAATCAAGGCCCAACCCAAAAGGTTCAAAGTGCTTTTATTGACCTCCATCTAAAAAAAAGATTTTAGTGGGTGCACCTGCATCTCTTGCACCCCCTGTTCCCAAGCCTATGGCATTGCTGTTCAGCATTAATATTTAATTATTTAAGGTATCAAATGTAAGAACTTCAACTGAGTGAAAATTACATTACATATTCTAATTTTTGTTTAAGAAAAAAACATGCAACAAAAATAAGAATTTAGAAACTTGAAGAACATGAAATAATTATGTTTTGGAAGAGTGAATCTTGAAGCAATTAAACCTCTAAATATTGCATCTCATAAATGATTTCAAATTTTGGCACAAGGCCAGCGGTTTTAAGAGTGGAGGTAAGTTGATTACATCAACCCCCAGTACTCAGCTGGTACTTATTTTATCGATCCCAAATGGATGAAAGGCAAAGTCAATCCTGGTAGCATTTGAATTCAGAATGCAAAGTCAGAAGAAATACCACTAAGCATTTTGCCTGGCATGATAATGATTCTGTCAGCTTACTGCCTTAAAGCATCTTAATATAGGGTTAAAAAAACACTTTGAATAGAAAACGTCTAAGGCTGCTGGTAGGACTTGAACCCACACCTCCTGTAATGTAGAACCCTTGTCATGTTTACAGATGTCCAACCTCGAGCAGCTATAGACTGTTACTATCCAAATGTCTTTTTTTTTTTTTAACCCAGTATTTACATTCTAGTATTTATAGATTTAACTATTTCAAGACTCACTTATCCGAAAAAGAATTACGCAACAAAAACTTACAGACAAAATTTCTGATGTAGATCGAGTGACATTCTTGGTATGGATTGAAAAATCTGGGATTCTGAAAGGTGGCAGTCCTTCTTGAATGTCATTGGTGAGAGTAAATACACTTTTGTCTGGATTTTGACTTATTACTGCATAAGATATTGCTGTAGCTGATATTACTATGACTGCATTTGCAGCTAAAAATAAAGAAGAAAGTAATTTTGTTTTTAATCTAAATTCTAGTCTTAAATCATGTTCTTTTATCTGCTATAATTCCATTCATATCTAGGATGCATGACAGGGATATATAATTCCAGGACTCGACTGGTACTTTATATGAGTGACTCTAGAAGGGTGAAAAGCAAAACTGATCTCAATAAGATTACAAATCAATAGAATATTAAGAGTCTGTTACATGCAGCAGAAACTGTATTTGATTAAAATTGCCATCCATGTAACATACTTCATGCAAATCCATAGCAAAAATGCAAATTAACTCTGGTATTCATTTGGAAATAATATCTCTTGTGGACTTAATCTATTTAAAAGCACAAGACCAGTGTCCTTCTGGTGATGAAAAGCACTCATGGTGGTGCCACATAAAAGTGCCTGTGTGGTGTTATGTAAAAACATCTGTGCAGTGCCACATAAAAGCACCAGTACAGTGTCACATAAAAGTGCCTGTGAGTGCCATGTAAAAGCACCTATGCAGTGCCACATAGAAGTATCCAGTACACTCTGCAAAGTGGTTGGTGTTAGGAAGGGCATCCAACTGTAGATACCATGCCAACTCAGACTGGGTTCTGGTGCAGTGCCCCAGCTTGCCAGCCCTGGTCATACCATCCAAACCATGCCAGCATAGACAACAGATGTTAAATGATGATAATGATGATGAAATATATCAGTAGCAGATGAAAATCCTCCAGAAGCAGTGGTGAGAATGCTAGATGCACAGAATTGTGCATCTAGCTTTTGGGCTTTGTCAGTACATGTACTCACAGCCAAACACATGGTGGGGGTAGTCGAGTATCTGAGCCTCTATCATACTCCAACCTCTCACCTGGCACATAACCATTTCTCTCAGTTCTTCATCCTCTCTCAGCCTGAAATATCCTTGTCTTGCATGGCACTTGGTGACCTGGTGACCCTGTGAGTACTAATGTCATGTAAAAAGTACCTATGCTAATGTCACATAAAAGGCACCCATGCCAGTGACATGTAGAAAGCACACATACCCACACCATATAAAAAGCATTTGTGCTGGTGCCATGTAAAAGCTCCCAGTACATTCTGTAAAGTGGTGGACATTAGGAAGGGCATTCGTCCATAGAAACCATGCTAAAACTGACAACAGTGCCCAGCGTAGTATTCTGGCTTGCCAGCTCCAGTCAAACTGTCCTAACTAGAAAATGGACATTAAATGATGATGATGATGTAGCTAAATACCAGCAGGCAATCTGTGCATTTATCAAATTAAAATAATTGTCCTCCTACTACACACACACATACACACACACACAAAAAAAAAAATTACAAGCAAGAAATAATTAAGACATGTTCTTATAGAATATACTATTGTTGTTTAGAACCAGATCAGCTCATATCAAGTGAATCTAAGCAGCAGTGAACATCCCTCATTTATTCAGGCTATGGACTGTATCATCCAGAGAAATATTTGTGGATATAAAATGTTGATATGCTCCTCCTTGGCACCGTCGTTGTCATCGTCATCATCATCATCATTATCATCATCACCGTTTAACGTCCGCTTTCCATGCTAGCATGGGTTGGACGATTTGACTGAGGACTGGTGAACCAGGAGGCTACACCAGGCTTCAATCTGATTTGGCAGAGTTTCTACAGCTGGATGCCCTTCCTAATGCCAACCACTCCGAGAGTGTAGGGGGTGCTTTTATGTGCAACCGGCACGAAGGCCAGACAGGCGGTACTGGCAATGGCCACGCTCAAAATAGTGTATTTTACGTGCCACCTGCACAGGAGCCAGTCGAGCCAGTTGAGCCAGTCCAGCGCCATTGTCTATTAAAAACAGTTTTTGCTGATTGACTTAGTCGAATTATTTTGAAAATCTAAATATTTTCCCAAAAGCTATATCAATTCATGACATGAAATATCATTAACAAATTTTAATGACTAAATCATACATTAAATTATTATTTTTTCAAATGGAATTATATAACATCTATTAACCATTTGAGTAGCAAAAGTAAAAACCTGCATCCTTACCAGTTCCAAACAACCACAAAAAATTCCGTGCAATTTTCTGAGACCAATGGATTGTTTCATCAGTGTCCATCCAATTTATAGAACGAAGCTTCTGTAAGTAACAAAAACATTTCATCAATGACATATTGTACACATAAGATACTAATAATTGTTCAATCAGGCAACAGTCAAAAGAATTTCTATAAAGTTTAAAATAAGTGCAGGGGTGGCTGTGTGGTAAGAAGTTTGCTTCCCAACTGCATGGTTCTGGGTTCAGACCCACCACATGGTACATTGGGCAAGTGTCTTCTATTGCCTCAGGCCGACCAAAGCCTTGTGAGTGGATTTGGATTTGTCATATACATACACGCACGTGTGTGTGTGTGTGTCTGTGTTTGTTTCTTACAGCTGCTTGACAACTGATGTTGGTGTGTTTACATCCCTGTAACTTAGTGGTTTGGCAAAAGAGAATCAATAAAATAAGTACAAGGCTTAAAAAGAAAATAAGCCCTGGGGTTGATTAGTTCAACTAAAATTCTCTAAGGTAGTGCCCCAGTATAGCCACAGTCTAATGATCAAAACAAGTAAAAGATTAAAAGATAAAAGAGACTCTAGCACAGGGGTGGTAACCTGTGACCTTTCATGTAGTTAAGCATAAACCTATGGAAGAAGTCTTTTATTTGTATTTTAATTCATATTTTATATTAAAAAAAATTGTTCATTACACAGAGTTATCATCATATCATCATCATCATCGTTTAACGTCCACTTTCCATGCTAGCATGGGTTGGACAATTTGATTGAGGACTGACGAACCAGATGGCTGCACCAAGCTCCAATCTGATCTGGCTGAGTTTCTACAGCTGGATACCCTTCCTAACACCAACCACTCAGAGAGTGTAGTGGGTGCTTTTATGTGCCACCAGCACAAGGGCCAGTCTGGCGGTACTGTCAACGGCCACGCAACAATTTTTAAAAGAATGCACATCCCAGTTTCCATGACATATAAGTGACAGAGATTATAATAACCCCATCCACTGAACAGGACACCACTCTATCGCAGGTTTAAGTTCTCACCTATCATTGGAACTCATTTATAGCTGGGTGACTCTGGAGCAACAAGAAATGAAGTGTTTGGCTCAAGAACACAATGCACAACCCAGTGCAGGAATCGAAACCGCAATTTTATGATTGTGAGTGAAACATCTTAACAACTAGGCCACGTGCCACACATTTAGTCCAGTATTGCCTTAAAGTATAAAATGGTTTCCCTTCCCTACTGTGGGTAAGTTGATAGGAGGTTCAACTGCTAACCAAGTGTTTCATTGCTTATTGCATATCACTGGTGTATCATATTGTTCTTAACTTCTGTAATTTAGTTCATGTAACTGGAGACAGATACTATACAGTAGTCGTTGCTTTTTTGGGGTCAGTACTTATTGTACATCTATGATCTAAAGCATACATAGTGTATCTAGATCTACGTTACAGAACTGTGATTTGAAGGAGATGGAACTGTTATTTTTAGTTCACTGAACGATGACGTTGAGCTCCTTCTTTGACTTGTGACTAATTTAATAATTTACAGTGTCGAAATGGGAGTTTTATGTCATGTGAATAAATGAATTAAACACCACAACGGCTTGAAACTTTATACAAGGGAGGCAACTCTTCATTCTTAATTTTTTTCCCGCCATTGTTTACTGTTAGTCACGGAAGGAAAAATTCACCAAGGATTAGGTAGGTGAGAGGTAGAAGAAAGATAGAGTGAGAAAGAAAGGGAGAGAGAGAAAATGTTGTTTATGATACGTTAATGGGTCATGTTCAGATCTGTTCTATATGAAACAAGAACATCAATTATGATGGGCTCACGAAGAGACCATCATGTGGTTTGCTCAAGTGATCATCACTGTCACTCCATTAAAGTAACCAAAGCCAGTAGCAAGACTAGCAGCAGCAGTACCACACCACCAACAAAAAATGACTACCGTCATCACCAGCAATGCCAAAAATGACCAAATCCATCACCTCTGTCAAAACAAACTATTACCACTGCCACTGCTACCACTGCTGCCAACATAAAACACAATTCAGTAATGTTATCACTTACTTTGATGAAATGTACCAAAACCAAGCAGGAAACACCTAAGAGAAGATCCCAAACACTGCAAAAAAAAAAACAAAGAAAACACGAAGATAGGATTAATAAATAAACAACAAAACATTACATTATTGGAAGTTTTGAAGAAATTATTTATAACAGAAGAACATACACACACACACACTCATACACATATAGATATCTATACGCACACACATACATCATCATTATTTTGATGTCCACTTCTTCATGCTAGCATTGGTCAGAGTTTACAGTGGCAGATTTTTTTTACAGCTGGACACCTTTCCTGTTACCAACCTTCACCTGTTTCCAAGCAAGGTAATATTTCTGGGTGATCAGATACATTTTTGCAGAATATTGGAAATGAGTGGTACAACTTGTATGACAGTAACACCCATTTACAGCTATCACGCTCATTATGTAAAGATGAGACAGACAGACAGACACACACACACACACACACACACATATGCACATGCATGATGGACTCCTTTTAATCTACCAAATCCACATATAAGGCTTTTGTCAACCCAGGGCTGAGATATTGGCCAATCCTTGTTCTACAGAGGTGGCCAAGTATCTCCTCAATCCTTGTCAGTGCCATGTAAAATGCACCCAGTACATTCTGTAAAGTGGCTGGCATTAGGAAGGGCATCCAGCTGTAGTAACCATGCCAAAACGGACAATTGGAACCTGGTGCAGCTCTTTGGCTCACCAGCTCCTGTCAGACTGTCCAACTCATGCCCCAACATGGAAAACGGATGTTAAATGATGATGATTTGCCCAAAGATTCAGGTAATGGGATTGAATCCAAAACCATGTAGTTAGGAAGCAAACTTCTGAAGTATACTGCTACATTGCATACAGGAATACTTCGAAAATATGGCAGTTGGAACTTGCCTCTTGCAACAAGATGTATCCTTCATTATATTTGCAGTATCTGAATTGATACCAGTATTTGAGGTACTTGATTGGTCAAAGAGGAAATTGGCTACATAGATACTAAGAACATGCAAGATCCTGACATCAATTGGAAAGTTTCACAGAAATGGTAATATTGTCAGCAACGCTGGGTTAACTATTAAGCAAAATGAGCATGTGCTTAGGTTATCAACTTAAGGTGGGAACCACTGAAATAGTAAATGGTTAATGACAAAAAAGATATGACTTTAAACTTGCTAAAATCATTTTTGAGATGCCTTATCTCTACTAAGTATAGAAGATGTGTTACATAAGATTAATTTTGAGGATCTGATCAAAGACTTTGCAATTAAAAAAAAGTAAGAGAAAACTTTTCAAATAGAAATAAAGTGGAAGTATACAAAAATAAACATGATTTTCAATCTTATTGTTAGACTTGCTTCATTTTGAAAAATAAAAATTTATTTTATGGTCTATCATTGTTTATATTTTGAATTATACATATATAGGGGGCACTAAAATCTTTTAAGTGCTTAGGGCCTCTCTGGGTCTTAATCTGGCTCTAATTGTTAGGTTCTGTTTCAGAAGAAAAGAGTGGGGAACAGGTTGAAGATCAATGCAGACAACTGTTGAGTGTCATTTGGTGTAACTCAGGCAATAACTGCTAAATGATGGCAGCAAAAATAACGTCAACTCCTTTACTGTGGGGAGTAGATATAGCCACTCAAAATTTTGTCTCCCTTTACTGCGGAGAGAAGTTTTATATACTAGGCTATCTTATGTTGAGAAATGTCATGTTTGAAATTATATTCTGTTGTGAGATGTCAAGTTTATTGAGGCAATGGGACTAGCAGAAAATATCATTTCTAGTTTTTGGTAGATATTTAACATCTTTACTGATGAAATCTAATTTAACAGAGAAGGGGTTAACAGAGTGTCCAAAAGTGAAGATAATAACATCATGTAGGTAGGTAGGTAGGTAGCAAATTTCTCAAGAAGTACTCACTTCTCAATGACCTTTGATGGAACTTCAGAATAGCTGGAGTAGCAGATCTCAACAGAGAATAAGAAGAGAAACACTTTGGTTCTAAAAAGGTATGTTTCCTGTAAACTTGAAGATGGTGCTAATATTCTTTCTAATTTTGGTACGAGGCCAGTAACTTTAGGTGAATAAGGTTAGTTGATTACATTGACCCCAGTGTTTAACTGATATTTATTTTATCAACCCCTAAAGGATGAAAGACAAAGTTAACTTTGGTGGAATTTGAAATCAGAATGTAATGAATTGGAAGAAATATTGTTTTGCATTTTTATCTGATGCTCTAATGCAGAGGTTCTCAAACTTTTTGGGCAACATAATACCCCTCATGGCCACATAATACCCCTCATGGCCACATAATACCCCCCAGTGCCCCCACCCCTGTTTTTTATGTATAAATAAATATTTTATATTTTACTAATTTATATATACTATGAATCATTTGATATTTAATATAATATTATATAATTTGTATACAGTACTATAATAATATTATAATAAACTCATAGCATTCCCCAATCTACTGCCTTCCTCCCAACGCCTCCTTTTTCTCTAACCCACCCACTAGGCACCAGTGCCCACTTGGACTATCCCACCGCCTACTGGGGTGGGGGCAGTAGTGCCCACTTTGAGAACCTATGCTCTAATGACTCTGTCAATTAGCTACCTTTGATGCTAATATTGCTTTCAAATTTTAGCACAAGGCCAGAAAGTTCAAGGGAGGTGTAAGCTGATTACATTGACTCCAGTGCTCAACTGGTACTTATTTTATTGACCCTGAAAGGATGTAAAGCAAAGTCAGCCTCACTGAAATTTGAACTCAGAACATAAAGATGGATGAAATTGCCTGTTGTGCTAACAATTCTGCCAGCTTGCCACCCTCACTGGTGTTAATATCAACATAAAGTTTGGCATCTCTTGAACTTGTTACTCTTACATCACATCATACTTCAAAAGTCATACATTTACAATCCATGAGCAGGAAATAGCTATGAAACACTTCAAAAAGACAGTGAAGGTTTTAAACCCTCAAAATATAACAGAAAAAGTGTTATGTCACATTCCAGTGGAAAATATTGGACATGAGATCAGCAGCTGCTCAAAAATGTCATCCCATGATACTCTGATATGTATGTAATACATACAGTAATACATATTCACATTAACAAGACAATTTTGAAATACATTATAAATTCCCCTCACATTTCACCCTACCATAATGAAAATAAGAGGAAAAAAAAAAAGCACAGGACACATTAGATAAAGTAGTCTAAGATACCATTAAACAAATGGAATGGTCACATGTGGAATGCCTTTGATAAAATATCTGCATGAATCAGAGTTGACGTCATCCGAGAAACATCAAGGATGAAGTGATTTTCATAAAAAGCAATATATCACTAGTAGCCTTCACTGAGCTGAGATTACAGTGAGTAAGTGTGTGTGATTGCATGTGTGTGTGTATGTGTGTGTGTGTGAGAGAGAGAGAGAGAGAATGTGTATGTATTTGTGAGAGTGTGTGTGTGTGTGTGTGTGTGTGTGTGTGTGTGTGTGTGTGTGTGTGTGTGTGAGCTTGTTTCGATGATTATAATTTATTGAAAGCTGTAACTTAAATCATTAATCAGGTTCTCATTGTCCTTGGACAATTATATATATATAAAAAGAAAATAACAAAAGAAAAAACAACAACAACAGGCTTACAAACAGATGCACAAGACTAAATGAGGAAACTTATTCTGATTGGCTGACAATTCATAATGGAAATACATTTTTTTAAAATCCAAATATATTCAATAAATGACAATAGCTGTTTATTTATTCTCATATGTCACATTATTTTTTGCATATACTGCAGTCAGCAATGGATATATACATGTTTCAAAAAATATTTTTCATTTACAAATTGCTGAACCAATCAAATCAATAATTATTATAAAAATTCTGCTCATTTATGATCTTGTGTACCTATTTATAACCCTGGTTTACCATTTTATCAGTGATTGTTCTAAGTTTGGCAACAAGTATAATGATTTGCAAAAATCCCATCTTCTGATAAACAAACTATTCTATTTTTATATTGATTTTGCATTTTGGCACAAGGCCAGAAATTTCAAGGAAAGAGTAAGTTGATTACATTGACCCTAGTACTCAACTGGTATTTATTTTATCAAGGATGAAAGGTAAAGTCAACCTCGTCAGAATTTGAACTCAGAATGTAAAGATAGATGAAATGCTACTATTCTATTTTAATATTCATTACTTATTTGCTCTCATTTGTATTCATGTCCACACTCTCTCTTTCAATATACATATGCATGTGCAGGTGTGGCAGTGTGGTTCAGAAGCTTAGTTCTCAACCATATGATCTTGGGTTCAGTCCTGCTGTGCAGTACCTTGAGCAAGTGTCTTCTACTGTAACCTCAGGCTGGCCAAAGCATTGCGAGTGGATCTGGCAGACGGAAGTGGCATGAAATGGTGAGAAATGACCTTCAGATGTTGAGCCTCACAGAAGAGATGACAATGGACCGAGACAACTGGCAACATGCCATGCTTGAGAAGGACGCTACCGACAAAGTAAAATCCATGTCCATAACCTCCTCGCACAACCCACCCCACTGTTTCTCTTCTCCCCTCCATTCTCCATCATGTCTACCTGTCTGCACACAATATGCCCCTGTTAAATCCCTTCTTACTCCACCTCTGGCTCCCACTCTCCTTTCGGAATCTTGTGAACTCACTCACCTATCAACCCTCTCTCTAATCCCTGGTCCACTCCACTCTATACACCATCCTGTATCTTGGATGTACGACTCCTTCCCCGTCTCTATCACATCTACACCATCTTTTTCTCTTTTCCCTCTCTCTCTCTCCCCCCTATCTGAGGAAGTTATGTTTCTTTTCTAATGCAAGATACCTTTCTGTCCCTCAGTACTAATTCCCACCACCCCAGTTGGGGTTTTTAGTTCTGCAAGTTACTTGGTGACCTCACTACTGCTGGTGCCAAGTAAGAAGCACCAGTACACTCTGTAAAGTGGTTGGTGTTAGGAAGGGTATCCAGCTGTGGAACCCATGCCAAAATTGACACTGACGCTTGGGGCAGTCTTCTGACTTGCCTGTTTCTGTGAAACTGTTCAACTCATGCTAGCATGGAAAATGAGTGTTAAATGATGATGATGATGATATATGCATGTAATGTGTGCGCATGTTCCTGTATACTCTTGGCTAGACATGTGATAATTGTAAATGAGCATCATTGTCATACAAGCAGAGCTGTTTGTTTCCAGTCTTCTGTAAAAAAACATGCCTGGCTATGGGTAAACATTAACTTGCTTGGAAACAAATGGGGGTTGGCAATGGAAAGGGCATCTGGCCACAGGCTGTCCTGTCCAAATAATTTCCGTTTGACCTAGGTTTTGAAAAGTAGACATTATAACAACCACAACGATGATGATGGTGATAATGATGATGATATATAGATTATTGAATATTTCTGTTTATTAACAAAGGAAAAATAATCAATAAATAAAGAGAGTGTGTATATTTTATTAAAAGCTGAAGTTTCTTGAATCATAACTAACGCTTAGGTTAAAAGTATGGCAGCAGTTTGTGTGAATAAAAAGTATTGATAAATGCATTGAAGTATATTGAATAACTGAGACTTCAATCGTTGCAGAACCAATTGTTAGAAAATGCCTCATATTTACCTATTCAATTATGAAAAGAATGCAAGAATGTGTACATATGTTGTGAGAATATTTTTAAAGAAATTTTCAGTTCTCAGTAAGCTGTATATACTTTTTTATTACACTAATATTTGTAAGCGTAATCTTAACTTGCTAACCTAAAAGAAACATGCTATTGAAAGATCAGATGTTAGGGTTGTTGCAGTTACATGGAGGGGAGTTGTCCATGTTCATGCTTGAAAATTTGCTTCTATCTATACTAACTATTAAAGCAGTGAAGATTTGGTGTAACTCCACTTTATTTTAATGCTATTTCTATAAAATATCTTATGATATCTATGGTCTACTTGGAAATACTAATTTGTAAGGCTTAGAAAATCCTAGCAATGTTGGCATGAACATTTCAACTATATAACTGATCATACCATATAGTATTTAATTTTCTATTTCTATGTTTATGTGAGTTAGTGTTCTATCTTTGAAACTGTTGTTTTTTAATGCACCACTGTAATAATAATCAGTATGTTATCAGAGGATAAGTAAGATAGATAGATAAGTACTTACTAGTAATACTAATTAAGTTTTTAAGGACCACTGGAGATGGTAGGAATATATACTAATACAAAACAATTCATCATTAGGTTTACAATAAGGGCAGTATTTACCAGTACCTAAATTTATTGTTATCTTTAAGAAATTAATAATACTTTGATCTATACCTATTATGATATTTAAATCTAATTCTTTGGATGTGTCGATAATGAAATCCATTCTAACACCATCATCATCATCGTTTAACGTCTGCTTTCCATGCTGGCATGGGTTGGACAAGTTGACTGAAGACTGGTGAGCCGGAGGCTGACCCAGGCTCAATCTGGTCTGGCAAAGTTTCTACAGCTGGAAGCCTTTCCTAACACCAACCACTTCGAGAGTGTAATAGGTGCTTTTTACGTGCCACTGGCATGAGAGCCAGTCAGGCAGTTCTGGCAATG
This sequence comes from Octopus bimaculoides, assembly GCF_046866305.1. NCBI lineage: Eukaryota > Metazoa > Mollusca > Cephalopoda > Octopoda > Octopodidae > Octopus > Octopus bimaculoides. The sequence goes on from NC_142928.1 coordinate 150,217,739, forward strand.
ACCATGCTCACGCTCAAAAGGTGTTTTTACATGCTACCTGCACGGTAACCAGTCCGGTGGCACTGGCAACGACCACACTCAAATGTTGTTTTTCAAGTGCCACCAGCACGGGAGCCAATCCGTGGCCCTGGCAACAGTCACGCTCGGATGTGCTTTTAATGTCCCACTGACATGAGTGCCAATCAGGTGGTACTGTCATTGGCCACATCAGCGATTTTGGTTTGTTTACACTTGCCTTAATAGTTCTTCGCATTAGTAAATGATAGTAAATGATGTTATATTTATGTAGAACACAGCATAATTTAGAATAACAGAAACATGTATGGTGTAGACAACTCAACATCCAGTCAGTTGTGTAGCTAGTGGTGGTAAGTGAGAAAGGGGCTGTCCACTCTGAGTAATGCTTTTTATGGGTGAGGGGAAGCACTTTTGGGTTTGCTACAAACAAATCATTTGTGGGGGTTTTCAGCCAAAAATTGCAGAACCATCTTTTGCAGTCTACAAGAGACTACCAACATCACCATTATGCTTGTGTGTGCGTGTGTATGCGTGTGTGTGTGTGTGTGTGAGAGAGAGAGAGAGAGAGAGAGAGAGAGAGAGAGAGAGAGAGAGAGAGAGAGAGAAAGAGAGAGAGAGGCAATGCATGTAAAATATATTAAAGGCTACTCATACTTCACCTAAGAATGTAGAAAAGTATTATATACAATTCAACCCTTTAGCATCCATATGCTATATCAAATATAATGCTTATTTGTCACTTTAAATTAACCATGCATTATCTTGTAGCTTCAAAATTTTGATGATGTGATTGCTTATTTTTAGAACAACATTGTAGGGTAGGTATGAGAGGCTGGATCTGACCAGTTTGAACATAAAACAGGTAGAATATTTGACCCAGATATGGCTGGTTTATATGCTAAAGGGCTAAACTTTTTCTATGTAGACTATAGAGAATAGTCAGAATTGGAGTGTATAAGGCAAAAGGTCATCTCCATGGTGACTAAATATTCAAAGACAGGTGGTATATAACTGGTACTTACTTTGTTTCTTCCAGTTTTGCAAAAGTGTAGTAAACACATTTTAAAAAGTCTCGTGGAATTTTCTTTAAGCCCAAGATATTCTGGAAAAAAAAAAAAAAACTCAGTTGTTATTTGACAGACAAAAATTTACATGCTTAACAATACTCCCTTTCTTATAGAATTGAGTTAAAGGAGCCCCTACATGGTTCCTTGCACTACTAGAATCTACAGCCAAATTTCCCTTAAATAGTACAATAAGAAATGCATCAGTTCTTTCTCTTCCTGGCATAAATCCCAGCCGCATTTCATTGACTTTACTAATCCTCTTTCCAGACACTCTTTCCAAAACCTTCATCCCATGCTCCAATAACTTAATTGTTCTGTACGAGCAAATCCTAATTTAGAACAGGTGTACTGCATTCATATGCATTGATAGAGGTGAATATAAAGGTTGACAACAGGAAAGGCATCCAGCTATAAAACATTGACTCAGAAACATATACACACACACACACACACACATATGCATGCACACACATATACACACACATTCAAGAAATTTGAAATTGTGTAAATGTATGAATTTTAAACATATACACACACACACACACACACACACACAGAGAAAATCTGCCTTTTATAGATAAGATATACAAACATATATAAATACTTACTGAAAGTAATAGAAGTGAAACTAATATATATAAATACATAATGAAAGTAATTGAAATTGAAACTACATAATAGTGAAAGTATTAATAAAGATGTTATTGTTTCACTTTTGAAACTAAGAGAGAAACTGTAATACAGAAACTGTGAGAGAGAAGAGATTGCTCCGGGTTTGCATTAGGCAAGAAGTTGAAAATATTTTTTGGGCCCATGACACTGCATGGACTCTAAGTAAGGCATGTGTAAAATTTGAATGAAATCTGTTGGGTAGTTCTTGAGTTTTAGGGATGCACACATACAGACAGACAGACATTGTCAGCTTTATACATATAGATTATATAACAGTTGTTGAAACAGATTGCCACCTAATAGTATAAAACTAAACACATGTGAAATCTTTAAATATGGTCATTCCATATATTTAACAATTTTAACAATATTTATAATGCATATCTAATATCAGCTGGTTTCTGCTTCTGATACAGAGGATTATTGATGTTTATGAAAGCAACATAGATACAAATCAATGGCTACAGATGTAAAACTGATTTTTCTGAAATTATGTTTTATGTAAATCAGATTAACATAATACTATAGTGTGTTTTTTGACATCAATAACCTTTAGCATGTCAATTTTTATATCAATTATACCAAATTCATTTGTTATCTGCATTTCTGATCCAAGAACATTGTATAGGCTATGAATAATGACCCTTTACTTTAAACACAAGATAAAGAAATAAAGACTGTCAGCAAACACCTATCCAACTACCACATACATACATACATACATATATGTATGTGTGTATATATTTATGTATTGTTTGAAATTCAAATACTTAATCAATTAGTCTGTCCTGACGTATAAGTCACAATACTGATAAGGTATATATGCTCAAGTTCATTTTTTTTTCTCAAATTTTTGTCCAATACAGAAAAAGCTAGTCACCAGAACAGAAACAAGGTTCTTTCAGTTGAAGTTGGACAACATTAGCTAGGTTGTCATACATTTTTTTTTCGCCCTTTTAAAGCCTAGCCAGGCTCATGGGCCCGGTTTCCTGGTTTCTTTGGTGTATGTGTTCCCCACCTCAGCTGGACGGGACGCCAGTCCATCGCAGCGTTACTCAAGAAGTAGAAAGAAAGAGCAAGAGAAAGTTGGGACGAAAGAGTACAACAGGGGTCGCCACCATCCCCTGCCTGAGCCTTGTGGAGCTTTAGGTGTTTTCGCTTAATAAACACACACAAGGCCCGGTCTGGGAATCGAAACCGCGATCTTCCGACCGCAAGTCCGCTGCCCTAACCACTGGGCCATTGCGCCTCCACTGAGGTTGTCATGCATGCTTGATGTCATTTTCTCTGAGGCCTAATTAAATTCTCTTTTTTTTTTATTATTTTTATTTTTGGCAGGATTCAAGCCAGTCAATAACAAAAATGACAAGGACAGGGATTTGTGAATAAGAGTGCAAGTTAGTGTGTTTATCTATGTAGGTGTTTCATACTATACATCTTTTATCTTTTACATGTTTCAGTCATGAGACTGTGGCCATGCTAGACCACTGTTCTAACCCAGAAACAAGGCTCTTTCATTGGTATTTAGACAGCACCAACTAGGTAGTTGTGTGCATGTGAGAAAGTGTGAGCATGCATGTTAATGAGAGAGAGAGAGAGAGAGAGAGAGAGAGAGAGAGAGAGAGAGAGAAATAGAGTGTGTGTGTGTACACATATGTATGTTTCTTTCGGTGAAAATATTGTTGTTATTCTATGAGTAAATCTGCATGCTTTGTCCTCATACACAGATATTATGAGGATATTTTCAAACATCCATGTATAATGTCAAGTGAAATCCTCAGTGTGAATTGTACGGAATCTGCATCCCTTTTTTGAGCATCAAGTTTTTCATTGTTATTTCCTGCTCCTGCTTTGCAAAAGCATACTCTACAAAGTGAGAGATAATATGTTACCTTGTGGTCCGAAATAGACCACTTTGCATATGGAAAGCTTTTGGTAATATAGTTACACATGATTTTCTGTTGGTATATACATGTATATATATATATATATATATATATATATATATATATGTGTGTGTGTGTGTATGTGTTAATAAATCTCTGTGTGTGTGTGTGTGTATGTGTTAATAAATCTCTGTGTGTGTGTTTGTGTGTGTGTGTGTGTAGCTTTTCATTTGCAGACTAAGTGCGGTAGAGTTGTGTGACTTCTCTAGTCATCAACCAGAAAATACTTTCTGAGGGGCTCCTTTCCAATTCTCATGATGCTATTTGCCTCAAGTTTATAGATACCATCCATGAATAAGATGACAGAAAACCAAGATATGTGGTGCACTGCCGTACTCAAGAAGACCCATCCACCACAACAGAACTGAAATCCTAAAACCAAGCATTGAACCAAGCATAAGAAGCATTGGTGTGGATGCTGCTGCCACATAAAAAGCACTGATGCTAATGCAAAGTAAAAAGCACTGAGGATGGTACCACGTAAAAAGCACCCAGTACGTGCTGTAACATGGTTAGCATTAGGATGGACATCCAGCTATAGAAACCAAGCCAAAACAGACTATGGATCCTTGTGCAACCCCTGGCCTTGCCAGTTCTTGTTCAGCTGTCCAATCCATGTCAGCATAGAAAACATATGTTAAATGCTAATGATGATGATGATAATGATGGATCCGTTTTGACTCTTAGTGGTTAGTGAATGGTTTCAAAGGAGTGTGTCTGTATGCATGCATGAGTGTGTGTGTGTGTATGTGTATGTGTTCTGCACATATATGTATTAGTGAATGTGCTTGTTTTCATATGTGCAGATGCTTCAAGAGACAGACCTACCTTGACTTGTCCAATACTGATTGTAATAGCAGCAGCACTTGTAAAAGAGTTAATCACAGGGTAAGATATGAAATTTACTAGAATTCCTGCAAAGAAACAAAATGAAAATTTCCTCAGACTTTGATAACAATTATAGATTATTTAGTAGAGAATATTGTACACTTGAGTGTAATCTGATATATGATGGGTAATGACATATGATGGGTAATGACATATGATGGGTAATATTTTTTGAATCTGACATGATTGGAATATATTTTTGCCCTTGTGGCAAAAATCAGGTAATGTAACATACAATAATAATTATAATTTTATTTTTCAAATTTCATGAATTTCATGTATTTATACAAAATAATTATCATTTGTAGTCTGTTTTCCATGTTGGTATGGGTTGTCATTTTCAAAATAAAAATATTTCTTGAATTAAAGAAAAAAATAAAACAAAATTCTCATCTGCATATTTAACTTGCATATTCACAATCGGCACACTGAAAGGTAGGTCTGGTGAGATTGTTGAGATACTTGAACGGAGATGTATCGATTTGTGCTGCCTCACAGGCAAAGAACACAGGTACAAGATTTTCTGGGCAGAGAACATTGGTGGTGTCAGGGGCGTGGGTATACTTCTTGCGGAAAAATGGGTTGATAAGATAATCGAGATAGTCAGAGTATGCAACAGAATACTTAAGATTAGATTAGTGCTTCATCATGGGTTAGCAACCATTATCTCGGCCTATGCCCCTCAGCTGGGGCTACCTGATGGACAGAAAGACCGATTTTATGACACTTTCTTGCAGACTCCCTCGTTGACGAATGACAGGGACCTTCTATTTGTGGCTGGTGACTTCAATGGACATGTTGGGCAACATATAGGGGGGTTTCCATGGCGTACATGGAGGCTACGGTTTTGGTTCCCGCAATGAGGAGGGAACCAGGCTGCTGGAGTTCTGCGATGCAAATGATCTTATGGTTTGCAGGACTAACTTCAGGAAACCTGCCAGTCACCTAGTCACCATTCGAGTGTGATCGAAGGGCACCCAGCTGTAGAAACTCTGCCAGATCAGATTGGAGCCTGGTGCAGCCATCTGGTCCGCCAGTCCTTAGTCAAATTGTCCAACCCATGCCAGCATGGAAAGTGGATGTTAAACGATAATGATGATGATGATGATGATGATGATGATGATATAGGTTGCCAACAGCCAATTGTTTTAACTATCATTCACAAATGTAATATTGCCTGATATTATCCATGGCATTATTTCTTAAATGACAGCTAACAACTTAGCTTTAATATAGTAAACAAAGGTGATAAAGCCATTAAAATTAGAGTTATCTTCCTTTGCAGGCTGTACAAACTTAAAGAAATCAAGATATACTGCCAATTTTATTAACTGCTGGTCCTTTATGGGAACGTAGATATTCAGATCATTAATAGTGAATATTTATTTAGTGGTAGTTTTTGGTTCATTCCTAGATTAATCTTATTGCATTATATTTTTCTCTCTCTTTTTTTTTTTAAATTTGGAATAGCTGCTGGTAATAAAGAATAAGGATGTTAGTGACAATGAGTATACAAAAGACATATAAGCTGTTAGCTTTCTACTATCTGGACATTTAAATGTAAGTGTTGATGAAGAGGCTCTATGTGGTTACTCATTTACTAGAAATTACAGCAAAATTTTTCTCAAAACAAACCTTACCATCTTAAACAAAGGAAATATTGTATAATGTAGTCCCGGACAGTCTCAGAATGAGATGGGATGGCCATGATGGGTAATACCTTTTAGGGCTGATCTAAGGTTAACCAATGATACCAACAGCAGCATCAACAACATGAATGGTATTCTTTGTCAGAAACCTGATAATCTTAATTATCTGCACCAGTGATCACATGAAAAATAATCTACAGACTAACTCAATCAATTGGGTTAGTCACACTAATTAGGTTAAACAACACCCTCTAATTATATAATTTAGTTTCCCTAAGAGTAATGTACAGAATAACAATCAAATATATTGCTTCTCTACATGAACTATGTTAGTCTCACACCCACTGAACTATTTAATATAGTTTGTCTCTCATTATTTTAGCTAAACAAAACAATAATGTTGAATATAAATTTTCCCATGCAATGTCATGAGAAAGTGTGAAGCTTGATATTTGTAAAGTTGATGACAATTATAGCTGCATGGTGGTTCTGGGTAAGCAGTCAATAGGTTTAGAAAAGCAATTCTTCTTTTTGGAAGAACGTACTATCTTTTATCCTTTACCTGTAACCTGTTTCAGTCATTAGACTGTAGCCAGGTTAGGGCACTAGCTTGAATTTTTATTGACCCCAGTACTTATTTTTTAAGCCCGGTACTTATTTTATCGGTCTATATTGCCAAACTGCTAAGTTACGGGGACATAAACACACCAGCACCAGTTGTCAGTTGTCAACACAGACACACACACATAAGATATATATATATATATGTGTGTGTGTGTGTGTGTGTGTGTGTGTGCGGTGGGCTTCTTTCAGTTTCCATCAACCAAATCCACTCACAAGGCTTTAGTTGGCCCAAGGCTATAGTAGAAGACGCTTGCCCAAGGAGCCACGCAGGAATCAAGTGGTTGGGAAGCAAGCTTCTTACAACACAGCCACCACTGCGCCCATGTATACTAGTATACATTCCCCCTAAGTTCACATGTGTGAAGTGAATACTCAACATCAGGTGGCTGCAAAAGGGTCTGAAATGACACAATTGAAATGACAACAGGCATCAACAAGATCAGTTATGAAATAAGACACAGATACTGGAACTGGATCAGACACGTCCTCAGGCAAGATCAAGAAAGTGATTGTCTGGTACCACTAAAGTGGAAGCCCAAGGGGAAAAGAGCAGCAGGGTGCCCTAAAACCACACGGTGAAGGACCATTCACAAGGAAACATGATGAGAAGAGCAGAGAAGCTGGAATGAAACTAGAACAATAGTAGAAAATAGAGCTGGTTAGACAGATAGTGTTGCAGTCTTATGTGCCTCATGGCAAGGAGAGAACTAACTAACTAACTAAGTTGATTTTATTGTTAGAATATATGCTAACAATTTTTGTCTAAACATATAAAACAAATATTTTAATATTTTTATATTTTCTGAAAATAAAATCGTTTGTTATATCCATGAAATAGGTCATAAGACGAACAACTGATTTCTTTATTTGTCGAGAAGGAAAATAATGAATAATCAATCGGTTTCACAAATTGTGTTGGTCAGCAGTCTTAGTGAGAAATATTGTCAGACAGAACAGGCAGAACAGGACAGTTTCCCCTGGCTTCACCAGCAGAAACGTTCTCTCAAAATTCAGAGGGCTGAGAGGTTTCTTTTTTCTTCTCCTTTTCAGGGAAGTGTCCTGTCAGATATTCATGGGTCCAATGGGCTTCAAAACTCCAGACTAATGTATTAGGTGAATCATAACCCAGTTATAGGTACTATTAGCCAATGTCTATTTTGCATATCTTTATTGCCCACAAGGGGTTAAACATAGAGGGGACAAACAAGGACAGACAAAGGGATTAAGTCAATTACATCAGCCCCAGTGCGTAACTGGTACTTAATGGTACTTAACTGATGTGGAGTGGTGTGATGTGGTTGTGTGGGGTGTTGTGGGTGGGGTGTGTGGAGTGAGAATATGTGTGTGTGTGTGTGTGTGTGTGTGCATATATATATATATATATATATATATATATATATATATATATATATATATATATATATATATATATATACTTTCTCCTCCTCCTATTCCTCCTTTGATTTAACTTGCAATTTTCCATTCAGACAGAATTTGTTGTTGCAGATTTTCTATGGCTGGGTGCCCTTCCCCTTGCCAACATTAATTTGTTTCCAAGTGAGATAATGTTTTCAATGATGAGATAAGTTTTCTCAGAAGATTGAAAATGAATGACACTGCTTATATAACAATGATACTTGTTTACACTTGTTATGTATGTGTAAACATATATATAAATTTTGTATAATATATATGAATATATATATTATATCAACAATAACAACAACACCTTGTTAGTTTTGACATATAGCCTTCTGGGTTATTTATACTGAAGAATAGAAGTCAAAATGAAACTTCCACATAAACTATATAAAATATTTAAAATTGTCACTGTGTAAAATAGTTGCTTACATCTTTTCATAATGAACCTGGCTTAAACTGTCCACATCGAAATGTTCATATTCAAATTGAAATTCTGGTGGAAATCTGATTGTAATATGAATGATGTGAAGCTTCATTCAGTCAACACTACTCTAATATACACCAATATAATAAAGTTAGATACTTAATAGGAAATATTGTCAAAATCTTGGTTATACTGAAAATAGAATAAAACATATAGGAATCTGAAATTACAAATATAGGCACAAAAAGTTTTTAGGGAACTTACCAAGATTGAAAAATCCCATTAACAATTGGACTATTCCACAGAAAAATGCTAATAAGATAGCATATGTTGGATCATTGTTGATAGGGGAATTCCCAAATGCTGCAGTCATTAAGGACATGATGGCAGTGGGTCCAAGTGTGATATCTTTGGCAGTCCCCAGGATGCAGTACACAAAGCAACCCATAAATGCTGCATAAAGGCCATACTGGAAAAAAAAGCAAAGTTCTATTAGTTAGAAATGATTTTGTTAATATCTGCACAGTATATGTAATATATTATAATTGTGGATGGAATAAAACAAGGAATTTGACTAATTTAATCTGCAGGTCAGTATAATTATGATCAAAAGCATTCTAGCTATGATTATGTAATTTTTAATTCAGACATGATATATCTTGGACTACATTGTTTAATGTGACCTTCCGTTATTTTTATGGTAGAGTATGATTTGAGAGAAACTTGGTTGCTATTTCAAGCAAATCTCATTGATGATCTTTCCTGATGATTTCATATTCACTACATAACAATCACAGCAACCTAAACTCTGGCCTTCTGCTTTAGGGTCAGAGAATACTTCAGGCTCCTAACAGTAGCTAACATACTACAAATCTGAGGTAAGAACTACAATGGAATACAGTTTCCATAACTGTGATGACACTGTAAGTTTACATGGAAACATTCAAGACCACATTCCTGAAAATACCACCTGACTAACAGGTATGGAGTCATACAATATACTTCAATTTCTATTTCAGAAATGTACTGTCTGTCTCTTCATTCTTCTTTCACCCATCATATATGTGTGTATGTATGTAGGAAAGTTTAAGTATTTCAGGGCTGTACGAGGTCTGATCAATAAGTATCCGGATTGGTGCCATAGTAATGAAGCTAAAGCATGCAAAGTGAAGTTGCTTGGCACAGATTGACCTTAAACTCTGCTGTGCATGCACACTAAGTTTTAAAATTGTAGCTCACTTCTGCTGTTTACAGCAGTGCTTGGAAGGAAGGTGTGTAGCGTGTGATCATTGTATTGACCATGACAAAGAAAGTTGTCATGGCGATACCTGCTCAGAGGCCTGCGCAAAGTTGCAGAAAGTGTATGAAGAGGAGTGTATGAACTGCACACAAGTGTACGAGTGGTTCAGAGGTTTCCAAGATGGCTGAAAAAACGTGGATATTGACAAACGTTCTGGGAGACCCGCAACCAGTAGAACTGAGAAAAACATCATAAATGTATGTGCAGCTGTGAGGGGAAATCGTCGAAGCACCATCCATGAGTTATCAGAGGATGTGCAGATTAGTTATGGTTCAATTCAGTCCATTATCACTGAAGATTTGGGTATGAGACGCGTGTCTAGCAAGTTTGTGTCAAAACTGCTTTCAGCTGACTCAAAAGGCACTCAGGTTTCAGTTGCACAAGATTTCTTTGATTGTGTCAAGAACAATGAAAACTTTGTGTAGGCTTCTGAGCAGGTATTGTCAAGCTTTTGGCAAAATTTGATGCAAATTCTCTGCTCGACTGTCTCTGTCATGGTCAATGTAGCGTGATCACACACTACACACCTTTCTTCCAAGCACTGCTGTAAGCAGCAGAAGTAAGCTAGAATATTATAACTTAGTGCACATACACAACAGAGTTTAAGGTCAATCTGTGCTAAGTGGCTTCACTCTCTGTGCTTTAGCTTTGTTACTATAGCAATAATCCGGATACTTATTGATCAGACCACTATTAAGCTGAGTTGTATATTACAATTGTAGTTGTTGACATTGTAATGTGCCAGTTCCAGCATTTAATCTGCAGAAGAGAAGTTGATAAAAAAAAGCAGCCAAAATGGGGGTTCCTTTGAAGGGTCGCTGGATTAACGTTGCTCGACATTGCTCAACAGAGTGTATAACTTGGAAATTAAGAAGTTTCTCTAGGTTGATCCACAGCTTTTCTGTATTGAGAGGTCACAGCTCCAGTACTACGGACATGTGATTAGAATGTTGCAAGAAAGAATCACAAGACAAATTCTTCAAGCCAAGCAAACAAGCTGGAGACCAAGGGGTAGACCAAGAATGAAATGGTTGGATAATATCCAAAGTCACAGTTGGTCACATTTGGGAATCCAGCCAGAAAGTATACTGACAATTGTTTCTGATAGGGCCTTATGGGATAGGTGCCTGACGACTCTGTCCTCACAACCCTCCCAGGAAATATTGGGCAGAGAAAATGGATGGATGACATAAAAAAAACTGACTCACCTGTGGAGGTAATCTAGCAATTTTGGCATAAGCAAGTCCTTGGGGAACAACTGTTAATGTTACAGTTAATCCAGCAATTATGTCTGATTTTAAATAACTACACCTGAAAGTAAAATTAAAATTGAAAAAAATAAATGTTTGCATTAAAACCCTAAAAACGATGCTTCTGTGTTATAGAGAAGTGGGTGGGTTATAGAGGGAGTTATCTAATCTAATGCGCCCTTTTAAAGCCTAGCCAGGCTCATGGGCCCGGTTTCCCGGTTTCAATGGCATACATGTTTCCCAGCTGGACGGGAAGCCAGTCCATCACAGTGTTACTCATTTTTGCCAGCTGAGTGGACTGGAGCAACGTGAAATGAAGTGTTTTGCTCAAGAACACAACATGTCGCCCGGTCCAGGAATCGAAACCACAATCTTACGATAATGATTCTGACACCATAACCACTAAGCCATGCCCCTCCACAGAGGGACTTATGGTGCTATAATATATTCATTTACATGCATACAAACAGGTGCAGGTGTGGCTGTGTGGTAAGAAGCTTGCTTTCCAATCACATGGTTCCAGGTTCAGTCCTACTGTATAACACCTTGGGCAAGTGTCTTCTACTATAGTCTCGAGCCAATCAAAGCCTTGTGTGTGGATTACATAGATGGAAACTGAAACTCATCGTGTGTGTGTGTGTGTGTGTGTGTGTGTGTGTGTGAGTGCGTGCGTGCGTGCGTGCGTGTGTGTGTCTCTCCCTCCACTGTTTGACAGCTGGTGTTGGTGTCTTTACGTCCCTGTAACTCAGCAGTTCGGCAAAAGACACTGTCAGAAAAAATATTAGGCTTTAAAAATAAAGAAGGCCTGGGGCTGGTTTGTTCGACTAAAGCTCTTGAAGGTGGTGCCCTAGCATGGCCACAGTCAAATGACTGAAACAAGTAAAGGATAAAATATAAAACAGAGATCTTTGCACTTACACAGATCTGTGCAATATAAACACATATACACAGATCTTTATGCGTGCACACACACACACACACACACACACACACACGCACACGCACACGCACACACACGCACACACACACACACGCACACGCACACACACATGCACTCAACATTTTTGCACATGCATACACATGCACAAATGTGCAAATTCAAATATGTGTAATTCCTAAGTTTAGAACTTGTAAAATGGCGTCTGAATCCAAAATTCATGCTGATTAAAATTATCAAGACTGAAGTACTGGTCACTCTCCTTTTACACTCTTGTGAACTTACCCACCCACACTTCCTGATCTTCTGTCCCCACACTTTCTTTAGTGTATATTCACTTTCTTTACACATCATCACAATCAACTTCTCTTCTTTTTTCAAATGAAGTAGTCATGTATCTCCCCAACAGCAACACACCTGTACTTATCCTTCTATATATAGTTTAACTTCTTAACACCTGGCACAAACCTATCTCCTTCAATACTGCATCCCCACTCAATTGAAGGTTCTTGTTCTGCAAGTTACATGATGACCTCACTTGTGCCAGTGTCATGAAAAAAGCACCCAATATTCTCTGTAAAGTGGGTTGCTGTTAGAAAAGTCATTTAGCCATAGAAACCATGCCAGAGCAAACGGTGCATTGTGCAGCCCTCTGACTTGCCTTGCCACCTCTATCAAAACGTCCAACCCAAGCTAGCAAGGAAAAGGGACAGTAAATGATAATGATGGTAATGATTAGGGGTTGAGGCAGATAGAAGCCTGTTTTGTGTCTGTTTGTTAATGTTACCATGTCATCATCATCATCATCATCATCATCATCATTTAACGTCCGCTTTCCATGCTAGCATGGGTTGGACGATTTGACTGAGGACTGGTGAAACCAGATGGCAACACCAGGCTCCAATCTAAATTTGGCAGAGTTTCTACAGCTGGATGCCCTTCCTAACGCCAACCACTCATGTGTGTTTGTATATTTAAAAAACAATTTTTTAAATATTTTACTCATTTAAAAATTTTGAAACAGGAATTATGGAACTTAAGATATTATCTTAAACATTTCCTTTCATTTTAATTTAATATTCAAGTTTTTTTTCAACTTCTCACCCCCCACCCTTTCAACCCTTCACCATTCTTGAATATATTTTCTTCACTGAAAAGTGGAGAAAATAAAATCAGTTCCCTCCAAGTTTCATTTATAAAAAAAAAAAAAAAATTAATTTTCAAACCTAGGTGCAGGAGTGGCTGTGTGGTAAGAAGCTTGCTTCCCAACCACATGGTTCCAGGTTCAGTCCCACTGCGTGGCACCTTGGGCAGGTGTTTTCTACTATAGCCTCGGGCTAACCAAAGCCTTGTGAATGGATTTGGTAGGTGAAAACTGAAAGAAGCCCATCTGATATATATATATATATATATATATATATATGTGTGTGTGTGTGTGTGTGTATGTATAGATATGTGTGTGTTTGTCCCCCCACCATCGCTTGACAACCGATGTTGGTGTGTTTACATCCCTGTAACTTAGTGGTTCGGCAAAACAGTCTGATAAAATAAGTACTAGGCTTACAAAGAATAAGTCCTGGAGTCAACTTGTTCGAATAAAGGTGGTGCTCCAGTATGGCCACAGTCATATGACTGAAACAAGTAAAAGATTAAAAGAATATTTGCTTATCTTATTCAACATTAAACTGTTTGGACAATATTCTCAACAAAGCCAGGAGAGTCACAGCTTGAAAGTAGGCAAAATAAAAGTATTTTGTTTTTAACCATAGAGTTCAGAACCTCAGAGGTAATGTTTGATTATGGGTCATATAGTTTCTACTTGAGAGATTATAGAAAAATTCTGAGTTTGAACTCTATCATTGTTTGATAAATATGACTGTGAGATTCTGAGTCCAGGCGTTCTATCACTAAACTCTTGATTAGCTATTTCTGAGTCATGGCTTTTCCCCTTCCTTCATTTAAAACCAACTTAGATTATCCAGTGAAGGTACATAATCTAATGATTGGAAGTGTTTGGCTCATGATCATAAGGTCTTAATTTTAATTCCTGGACTGGGCATCACTTTGTTGTTTTTTTAACAAGGCACTTCATTTTTACATTGCTCCAGTTCACTAAACTGTTAATGAATACCAGCTGAGTACTGGGACTGCTGTCTCTTCTTTTACTGTCACAACCTGGATGTGCCACAGGGTGAAGGGGTGAGAGGGCTAAGAGGGTATTAATGTCTCTCATGATTATTTAGGCACAATTAGTGGAAACCCTGGCATGTCTTATCAAGACATATGAAGGGGTACTCCATAAAACCCAGAATGCTGCAATATTATTTTATTCACTTTTTTATCACCTTCAAAGTATTCTCCATTTGAAGCAATGCATTGGTCCAGATGAGTTTTCCACTGTTCAAAGCAGTCCTGAAACTCTAGCGAAGTGATGCCTTTTTTACATCTGCAAAATGTTTTCCTTTAAGGACTTTTTTCACTCAGGGCAACAGAAAGAAGTTGCAGGGAGCAAGATTGGATGAATAGGAAGGGTGGTTTAGTGAGGTTATATGATTTGCAGCAAAAACTGTTTCACACTCAAGGCGATGTGTGCAGGCGCATTGTCATGATGAAACCACCATTTTCCACTTTGAGATAGGTCAAGGCGTTTTCATCACACCATGTCTTGCAAACACTTCAGAACTTCCAAGTAAAATGTCTGGTTAACGGCTTGACCAGAAGGAACAAATTCTGTGTGGACAATTCCTTTCGCATAGACGAAACAAATCAGCATCGTTTTGACATTGGACTTCACTTGATGTGTTTTTTTGGGGTGTGATGTCATTGAATGCTTCCATTGACTTGATTGCTGCTTTGTTTCCAGGTCACAGCCATGGCACCAGCTTTCGTCACCAGTGATGACCTTTGGAAAAAGGTTCGGATCAACTTCCAACTGTTCTTTCAGTTCACGACACGCATTTAGTCGTGATGGCTTTTGATCTTCTGTGAGCAAATGAGGCACAAATTTTGCTGCAACTCTTTTCATTCGCAATTCCTCATTCAAAAGTCATTGTCAGGAGCTCCAGGACACACCAGTCATATCAAGAAATCCATCAATTGTTCAGTAATGGTCCTCCAAGATTAGTTCATGAATTTTCATGATGTTTTCCTCAGCAGAAAATAGATTTTTCATAGAAGCATGCTGTTCCTTCGTTTCAGCCATTGCAAAAATCGATGAACAGAGGAGAAGCAACGCAAGACAAAGATGCACAATGTAACAGTACGATCTCACTTGATGCCGTTTGTCAGAAGACTGATGCCTGAGAGTCACATCAAGTGGCTTCTAGTGGTGGAAACCTGAATTAGAATAGGTTTGTCCCACAGAGAATGTTTCTGGTTACTTTTGGGTACCCCGTCATATATATATGTATGTAAATGTGTATGAGTATATGTATATATATATATATATATATATATATATATATATATATATATGAGAAAAGGTTGAGTTCTATTTCATATTTCATCCTTTACTTTGGAGCGTTCCAAAGGTCGATTTTTAATAAAGATTCTTCATATTTCATTGGTAGCTTACTGTTGTAAGAATTTTATGAACATGAAAATGCTACAAGTATAAGGTGTGTTATGAGAATTTATAGAACAAGTATTCTATAGAAACTCAACAAACTGTTAAAGATGGAGAAGAGAAGATGTTAAAAATTTGAAACAAATTTAATCCATGCATACAATCGTTTCAAACAGCAATATTAACATGTAAATAACATGGTAGAAAAATTAGAAACTAATTTAATTAAAATTAAATTAATTACATATTACTGTTCTCTTCAGAGTGAAAAAAGAATACATAAAAAAATAATATTATTATTAAGGAAGTGATTTTTTTAAAATTCTCAATCGCAGAATAATGCTAATAATATAGCCTGAACAGGATAAACTATCCCTATGAGAGTGTCTCATAAAGAGAGATTTATATATCTTAATTTGCAGAGGAATTTGTAGTGGGTAGTTTAGCTTAATCGGTCAAAGCATTGTGACATGTAATGACGGGGATGTGAGTTCGAGTCCACAGCTAACCACCTACACTTTTCTCTGCAAAATAGGGATAGTTTATCCTGTTCAGGCTATATTATTAGCATTATTCTGCGATTGAGAATTTTAAAAAAATCACTTCTTTAACTTTCTAAAAGACATCTCAACACTTCTAAAAGCAAGCTTCGTTTGTTCATTTACGTTTGTCGTAATTTGAATTTAAAATATTATTATTGTTATAGAAGACTTGATGGAGTGAGTATCACTTAACATATTCAGATATACATATTATCCTTATGAAAGATTAAGAGCATGCTAAGATAGTGCTGTTGAGTCTAGTTGTATATGTATTACCCTACTTGGAAACAGGTAAGAGTTGGCAACAGGATGAACATCTGAGTGTAGAAAATCTACCTCAACAAATTCCTTCTGATCCATGCAGGCATGAAAAAGTGGACATTATAAAGATGATGATGATGATGATATTTTAGAAAAGCTTTGTGAACTTACTTGTACTTAGGAAGCCATTGACTTATAGGAAATTTCTGTTTCAATGAAGATATGCTGCAACATTTTGAGTAGTGCTTCTTCACAACATCTTTCCAGCTTGGTGAAACAGGAACTGGAGTCGGCAGGAGGCGGGTAAATTCTGAGTTCATTTCCCACGACTGTTCAACATTGGTGAGAAAAGGAGAAATATTGCTGTTAATCATTGTAATGCAATGTTAGGAATTTGGGCATCCAGTACCAAAGCAAATAGCAGAGCAAAGATTATTATAAGATGCAGCTATTTGTTGCCAGTCAACTGACTGTGAAGAGCAGAGGTTCTCAATCAGGCTCCATATGACCTTTGGAGTTGGGGGTCCATATAAGGGTTTTTTTTGTTAAAATTTATGTGCAATAAATTATTTATACCTCTTCAATGCACCAAATATATTAATTCTTTTTTTAAATGCAATTCCTAATAATATTTAATTCTGAAAATGTAATGAGACTTAAACATCATGGCTGTGTGGCACCTTGGGCAAGTGTCTTCTACTATAGCCTCGGGCTGACCAAAGCCTTGTGAGCAGATTTGGGAGACGGAAATTGAAAGAAGCCTGTCGTATATATGTATATGTATATATATATATATATATGTGTGTTTGTGTGTCTGTGCTTGTCCCCCCACCATCACTTGACAACCGATGCGGGTGTGTCTACGTCCCTGTAACTTAGCGGTTCAGCAAAAGAGACCAATAGAATAAGTACTAGGCTTACAAAGAATAAGTCCTGGGGTCGATTTGCTCGATTAAAGGTGGTGCTCCAGCATGGCCGCAATCAAATGACTGAAACAAGTAAAAGAGTAAAAGAGTATCAAATGGATATGAGGGCCTCCTCCTCACTGTTAGGAGCCACAAGCACTTTCACACACATGTACACACACAGCAGAAACTTCTGCCTATCAAATTCAACCACAAGGCTTCAGATGGCCTAAGGTTATAGCAGAAGACACTTGCCCAAGGTGTCACACATGTGGCTGAGATGCAAACTTCCTACCCACACCATGCCTGTGCCTATAAAATGTATATACATCTGGGTAAAATAAGAAACAAAGGTGTCTATGGGTAAAAAAAATGGTTCAGGCCACTGGTATAGAGCTTCAGTTCAGTAATTTGACTTGCTACAAATAGCAGCTAATTCCCCCTCAACACCTCAATCTCTGAAAAGGCTAAATGGATACATTATGTAATTTAGTACCAGAAATCCCAACTAAAAATAAATAAATAAAAGACGGGATGATCTTAAATGGAATACCTCTGGTTATTATAAGTCATCTGACTATTATAAGTGATCCTAACTTTACACTCAAACTGGTGAACTACAGGACTTTTTTGTTTGTATGGGACTCAAAGAACATCATTGTTGCTCAAGTGGTGTCAGCATGACAGCAAACACAAACACACATGCACACGCATGCATGCATGCACGCATACACACACACACACACACACACAATGGGCTTTCATCTTTCTTTTGTCTACTGAATTTCACTCAGAAAGCATTGGTCAACTTAAGGCAATAGTAGAAGACACTTGTCTAAAACACCACCTAACTGTGGGATTGAACCCAAGACTACATAGTTGTGAAACAAACTTCTTAACCACACAGCTATTGGCTCTCACCGGTAATAATGAAATGACCTGGTATAAGTTACCCAGATGAATGTAATATCATCTATGTGGCTGCTTGATTTATTAGAAACAGTAGCCAAATCTCCCTTAAATCACATGTGACCGTCTTAAAAAATGGAAAGATACTTTGAACAATGTAATCATAGATATACAGAAAGATGGAATGGTCACAGTTAGAATGCCTTCAATCATAGGTCTATTTGATTTAAGGCTATCATGCGGCTAAAAAAGAATAACATAAGACAATGATGGGGCCTCTATGTAGTCACCTGGTTTGCAAGAAATAGCAACCAAATCTTCCCCAAATCACACCCAACCTTCTTGAAAAAAGAAGTATATTTAATTCTGGATATATTACATTTGTCATGGTTTGAATGCTTTTGTTATATCTTTATCCAGCTGGACCTGGCCTGGGATTCGAAACTAGGAGAGAGATTAACTGTCTGCGTTGTAGAATCAGATAGCATCATGAGGTGTTACTGCACACAAACCTCAGTTACCTAAAACATATGGTGAGCTCAAATTCCTTAGGAGATAAATTAAAAGCCTCAAAGCATGAGTTCAAAAGCTTGAATGAGAAACTCCATTTTTGAAAATACTTGTTCCTGATTTAGACACATGGCCAATAATTCTGATTCAGGCATAAGGTGAAAGGATTAGTTAAACCACTGTTTCCAGCATCTAAATAGTAGTGAATTAGTTGATACCATCGCACCCACTATTAATTAGAAGTGGACTAGTCAGTAACATCACCCCTAGTGTTTAGCTCATACTTTATTTCATCAACCAGGAGGGATGAAGGGCAAAGATGACCTCAACTGAATTTGAACTCAAAACATAAAGACTGGAAGAAACCACAAAGTGTTTTTGCTAATGCTCCAACAATTCTCCTAATCCATCAATCTTTCATTACTGAAATTAATAGCATTTGTAAAACTGATATGTCCCGCATTATGATGACATAACTTTGTCGTCTGCGCGACTGACATGTATGGCGTACCTCACCAACTGACACCACCACAACACTTCCTGCCTTTGAGATTCTTTTTCTTTCACACAATTATTTTTCTGTTCAGAATGCCGCAAGTAGTACCAGTCTACATTGATTACTGGTAGCGCTACTAACATATAGTGACCTGACTTAAATCCTTCACATGGACTAATTATTATTATTTTTTCTTCCAAAGAGAATAATCTCTCTCTTCAGAATGCCGCAGGTAGTACCAGTCTACATTGTTTACCAGTAGTGCTACTAACACATAGCGGCCTGACTAAATTCTTTCACACACACTTATTATCATTTTTTTCTTCCACACAGAATTATTTTTCTCTTTAGAATGCCGCAGGTAGTGCTAGTCTACATTGTTTAGCAGTAGCGCTACTAACACATAATGACCTGACTAATATCCTTCTCATGGACTTATATTATTTTTCATTGTGTGTAGTTCAGTTCTGTGTTAGAGTTCCAGTTTTATCAGACGTTCTTTCTTCATAATCTTTTTTCAACAGAATTTATATATTTTTCACTGTGTGTAGTTCAGTTTTGTGTTAGAGATCCAGTTTTTCTTTCACACAGAATTATTTTTCTCTTCAGAATGTCTACATTGTTTACCGGTAATGTTACTAACACATAGCGACCTGAGTAAAATCCTTCTTCAAATTTCTCAGTGTGTGTAGTTGTGGTGTCTTCTTACATGGTCTGTCTGTGTTGTATCTTATCTGCCACTACATGTAGTTCGACTCCTCATTGCCACTGATATGTCCTGCATTATGACAACATAACTTTGTCGTCTGCATGACTGGCCTGTGTGGCGTACCTCGCCAACTGACACTCTTGCTGTGTCTGTCCATTATTTATCAGTAGTGGAACCGCCCACTTCTCACTTGGGGGTGTCTGCCACAACAGAAACATTGTTCATGATACATCTACATACAAAGTATAAAAGAGAATGGAAATATATAGGATTTCAATTTTAAAAAAAATATGGTAAAAAGGAGTAAAAGGGTAAAAGAGTAAAGACTCCCCTCAGTCGTGAGTGACCATGGGATTGCACTTAGAAAGTTACCCTCCAAAGCACAAATTCATGCAAGGTTGTTTGTGGAAGACCAGCAGTGTTGGGGGTGCCAGCACTTCAATAAGTAAGAAATTATACAGACAGTTGATTAAGAGGTGGGGAAGAGGCAGTTATGAGAGTGTGAGGGGGAGTGTACCAGATGGTTAGAGATGGGGTAAAAATGAATGTAGTGAGTGATAAACAGGAATGGAGGTGCAGCTTGATAGGAAATATCAGTACTGGCAGAGGGTAAGAAGAGAGACTGAGAAGGAGGGAGGGAGAGAGAGAGAGAGAAAGAGAGACAGTGAGAGAGAGACAGACAGAAACAGAAAGACAAGGGAGAGAGAGAGAGACAGACAGACTGAGGGAGAAAGACAAGGAGAGAGAGAGAGAGAGAAAGAGAGAGGGAGAAAGAGAAGTGTCGGGTGGGGGGAAGACCTGGATTTGTGATAGTTATCATTGTTATCATGTTGGTGGACAAGTTTACCTTGAGTGAATGCCTGTATATGTGTGAGAGTACGAATGTGTTACAGCTACAGTATCTCATTTCGTCATATGAGCTAATGATAATAAACTAATTGAACTAAATGACACATATG
The DNA here is from genome assembly GCF_046866305.1 of Octopus bimaculoides. Classification (NCBI taxonomy): domain Eukaryota; kingdom Metazoa; phylum Mollusca; class Cephalopoda; order Octopoda; family Octopodidae; genus Octopus; species Octopus bimaculoides. The sequence goes on from NC_142928.1 coordinate 150,238,792, forward strand.
TTAGTTATTAGAACACACACACACATACACATATACATGCTAGGTTACAAATAGAAAATAGAGGAGTCAAGTCATTAGGCAGAATATAGTATATATAATATATATGTTCATACACACACACACACTCTCACACAGACAGAGGCTTCCAACAAGCCAATTACTGGTTCATTGCATTTATGATGGAGAGAGTCATTAACTCTTTAGCATTTAAACTGGCCATATCCAGCTCAAATATTCCACCTGTTTTATATTCAAACTGGCCAGATCGGGCATGTCACACCTACCGTGCAATGTCATTCTGAGAATAAACAATCACATCATTAAAATCTCAAAGCTACAAGATACTCTCTTTACTCTTTTACTTGCTTCAGTCATTTGACTGTGGCCATGCTGGAGCACCACCTTTAGTCGAGCAAATCGACCGCAGGACTTATTCTTTGTAAGCCTAGTACTTATTCTATCAGACTCTTTTGCCGAACCGCTAAGTTACGGGGACTTAAACACACCAGCATCAGTTGTCAAGCGATGTTGGGGGGACAAACACAGACACACACACACACACACACACATATATATATATATATATATATATATATATATATATATATATCTATCTATATATATATATATATATATATATATATATATATACACACATATACATATATATGACGGGCTTCTTTCAGTTTCCGTCTACCATATCCACTCACAAAGCTTTGGTTGGCCCGAGGCTATAGTAGAAGACCCTTGCCCAAAGCGCCACACAGTGGGACTGAACCCGGAACCATGTGGTTGGTAAGCAAGCTACTTACCCCACAGCCACTCCTACGCCTATGATAATACATGATTAATTCAAAACAATGAGAATAAATAAGCAGAGTAATCTGAATGCTCAAGAGTTAAGGATTATCTGCACATCTCAGGTAGAACAAATATCGCATGAAGTCTCATTTGAAAGCATTTACAAGGGTGGGTCAAAAAATCCATAGGCTGAATATGAAAAAGTGATGTTTAGAGCAACATGAAAAAACATTTGGTTGGGAAGCAGTATTGCAGTGATGATGATGTCATATCTGCTGTTGACTTTTTTGACCAACAGGATGAAAGCTTCTCCGCTAACGGAATCCAAGAACTGTAATACTGATGGAAGTAGTGTGTGGACCTCAAAGGGGACTGTGTTGAAAAATAGACCTCATTTGGACATATTTAATGAGAGTATCTTGGTCAGCCTATGAACTTTTCAGCTGACACTTATAGTTTACCAGCTTTCTTGACAATGTTTACATCTTTTCCCATATACATTATAGATAGATAGATAGATAGATAGACAGATAGATACATGCATACATATATACACACAAACAAATACACATACACACAGAGAGATTGTTTGGACAACCTGTCATATGATGAAAGCATGATGGAAAGCATCAAGTCCATTCTTTTCGGTGGTTTCTATTAGAGAGGATGATTAAAGCTTTTTTTTTTACAAAAAAAAGCCATTCCAAAAAAGGAAGGAACAAATGGGACCAGCATATGGCAGAAAGAAATCTTCAGTCTTGATAGTGACAACCGTTTTAGTGCTCGTGCACATAAGAATGCACCCAGTTCATGCTGTAGGGTGGTTGATAATGATTTCAGGTTCAGTCACACAGTGCAACACCTAGGGCAAGTGTTTTTTACTATAGCCCTGAGCCAGCCAATGTGTTTTTAGTGAATTTGGTAGACATAGACTGTATGGAAGCCATGTGTGTGTGTGAGTGTGTGTGTGTGTGTGTGTGTGTATGTGTGTGAGTATGTATGTTTGTGTGTGCGTCTCTCTCTGTCTCTTCATGTCTGTGCTTGTTGCACTCCTTTCCCACCACTACCTGACAATCAGTGTTGGTTAGTTTGCACCCCCATAACTTAGCAGTTTGGCAATAGAGACTAATAAAATAAGTACCAGACTTAAAGAATAAGAACAGGCTGGGGAACAAATTGTTTGACTAAAAAACCCTTCAAGGCAGTACCCTAGAATGGTCACAGTTCCATGAGAGAAATAAGTAAAAGATAAGATTCTACACCTAGCAAAAGAAAAAGGAAACCTCATTGATCACAACTGAAATACTTTTGATTACAGGTCTGTTCAGTCAGGTATTACAACAATGACAACAGTTACAAATCACTGACTTTTGAATGGACACTGTTCAGATTCAAAGACATTCCATGTTTTCTCATGGATTATGTATTATTAAAGTAAGAAAAGTCTTTTATTTCAAGTACAACAATGACAATGTTCTTGTTTTATTTTGAAAATGCTATAATCTACTCCATAATCCACTTAATGCTTCTTTAGTAAATGATTAAAGTTAGGGTGGCATACTAAAGAATCATAAAATTGTTAAAATACTCAAAATGTTTACACACACACACACACACACACACACACACACATACACACACACACACACACACACACACACACACACACACACACACATTATTCATTATTACTATCATTCATGATTTAACGTCCATTTTCGATGCTGGAATGAGTTGGACAATTTTACTGGAGTTGGTAAGCCAGAGGCTTGCACTATTACTCTAACGTCCATTTTGACATGGTTTCCATAGTTGGATGCTTTTCCTAACACCAACCATTTTCCAGAGTTTACTGGGTAATTTTTACATGGCACCAGAACCAGTTACATCACCAACTAACTTATAAGACAATAACCCCTGAAGTGAGCTAGGCATAGAATTGACATATTTACACACATTCATACATACATACATACATACAAACATATTCTTTTATTATTTAAGTCCTTTATTTGTTTCAGTCATTTGACTGCGGCCATGCTGGAGCACTACTTTTAGTCGAACAAATCGACCCCAGGACTTATTCTTTGTAAGCCTAGTACTTATTCTATTGGTCTCTTTTGCTGAACCACTCAGTGACAGGGATGTAAACACACTAACATCAGTTGTCAAGCATTGGTGGTGGGGACAAACACAGACACACAAACATATACATATATATATGATGAGTGTCTTTCAGTTTCTGTCTACCAAATCTACTCAAGGTTTTGGTCGGGCCAAGGCTATAGTAGAAGACACTTGCTCAAGGTGCCATGCAGTGGGACTGAACTCAGAACCATGTGGTTGGGAAGCCAGCTACTTACCACACAGCCATGCCTGTGCCTATGCACACAGCCACACCTGTGCACACAGCCATACCTTTGCCTATATATATATATATATATATATATATATATATATATATATATATATATATATATATTCTAATCACCCAGAATTCATTGCTCTTTTAAAAAATTACGATTTATGCATTGTTGTCTCTCAAATATTTAAAATCTACAATTAAGAGCCCTCTCTACTCGCTGGCGGTACCTACCCACCACCACTACCCATTTTCCTTTATTCAAAAATTCTTATCGCTCCTTAAAATTATGGCTTTTAAGTGTTGATTTCTCAGCCCAAGAATTACAGCGTGATGTGCTGCTTGACTGGTCCCCCCTCTCTCTCTCTCTCTCTCTCTCTCTTTATATATATATATGATGATGATGATGATGATCTTTTCTCCCGCCATGCCTCTGTCTACCCCTCCATCCTCTCTCTCTCCCCTTCGTAGTTTTTCCTTTAAGGTCTTCAGGTTCTGGCTATATATAAATGAGAAACCCATTCTAAATTATCTCGCTGACGTACTACGACGAAATACCCAAGATGCAGATAAGATAGAGATTTTTATTTATTTACGGCCTCAAACATCTCAATACCTTGCGCTTTAGTTTTTTGTCCCTTATTATTTATCTTGTTTCTCTCCATGAAATTCAATTGAATTCAGTTGTTGTCTTAAATTCATGCTTATTCATTTTCTAAGCTTCCTAAATTCATGCTACGTTATATTCTAATCACCCAGAATTCATTGCTCTTTTAAAAAATTACGATTTATGCATTGTTGTCTCTCAAATATTTAAAATCTACAATTAAGAGCCCTCTCTACTCGCTGGTGGTAACCCGCCCTCCCACCCCCTCCACCGGAAGTTCATTCGTCTGTCATCCCTCTGTCATCCCACCCCCTCCACCGGAAGTTCATTCCTCTGTCATCCCACCCCCTCCACCGGAAGTTCATTCCTCTGTCATCCCGCCCCCTCCCACCGGAAGTTCATTCCTCTGCCATCCCACCCCCTCCACCGGAAGTTCATTCCTCTGTCATCCCACCCCCTCCACCGGAAGTTCATTCCTCTGTCATCCCACCCCCTCCACCGGAAGTTCATTCCTCTGCCATCCCACCCCCTCCACCGGAAGTTCATTCCTCTGTCATCCCACCCCCTCCACCGGAAGTTCATTCCTCTGTCATCCCACCCCTCCACCGGAAGTTCATTCCTCTGTCATCCCACCCCCTCCACCGGAAGTTCATTCCTCTGTCATCCCACCCCCTCCACCGGAAGTTCATTCCTCTGTCATCCCACCCCCTCCACCGGAAGTTCATTTCTCTGTCATCCCGCCCCCTCCACCGGAAGTTCATTCCTCTGTCATCCCACCCCCTCCACCGGAAGTTCATTCCTCTGTCATCCCACCCCTCCACCGGAAGTTCATCCCTTTGTCATCCTGTCAACCTCGGCTGTCTCCCGGAACCCATCTAGTGGCCTTGGCCATCCTCTCCCCTACCTTTGGGTAGCGCATTAAGGTTGAGAAATGTTTGCAGGTTGTAGGTAATGTTTTGCTTATGAATTCTTCCAATTGCAAGTTTTCTTTTCAGGTACACGACACTGCTTTTCCTCTTCCCAGGCTACAGGCCCACACCCCCAACACCCATACTGTTAGGATTGGCACTCTCAACGTCGGCACGCTGAAAGGTAGATCTGGTGAAATTGTTGAGATGCTTGAACGGAGATGCGTAGATATGTGCTGCATCCAGGAAGTAAGATGGAGAGGAGGTTCTGCAAGGTTCCTCACAGGCAAAGAACACAGGTACAAGATTTTCTGGGCAGGGAACACTGACGGGGTCGGGGGCGTAGGAATACTTCTAGCGGAGAAATGGGTGGATAAGGTAATCGAGGTCGTTAGAGTAAGTGACAGAGTACTTAAGATCAGACTAGTGCTTCATCATAGATTAGCTACTGTCATCTCAGCCTATGCACCTCAACCTGGGCTACCAGATGGTCTGAAAGACCAATTCTATGACACCCTCTTGCAAACTACCTCGTCGACGAGTGACAGGGACCTTCTCTTTGTGGCTGGAGACTTCAACGGTCATGTCGGACGTCGTGCTGGGGGCTTCCATGGCATACATGGAGGCTATGGCTTCGGTTCCCGCAACGAGGAGGGAACCAGACTGCTGGAGTTCTGTGATGCAACCAATCTTATGGTCTGCAATACCAACTTCAGGAAACCTACCAGTCACCTAGTCACCTACCGCTCCGGCAGACACTCTAGCCAAATCGACTACATCCTCGCCAGAAATAGGGAAAGAGGGCGGCTTATAAATGCCAAAACCTACCCTGGCGAAGAATGTACCCCACAACATAGATTAGTAGTTAGCGACTTTGGGATCAAGGCAAAATGGGTGCCCAGAATTAGACAGGCTTGGAGAAGAAGGGTGTGGAAGCTTAAAGACCCTGCAAACGGACAGAGACTTAGAGACAAGTTACTTGAAGCATTTAACGAAATAGAAGGGGATATAGCATCATACAACGTGGAAGACAATTGGAGATTTCTGCGGGACAACCTGTTGAAAGCCACCGACCAGATTTGTGGGTGGTGTAAGGTCCCCTCCCAACCCAGAGTAACGTGGTGGTGGAACAAGGAGGTAGACAGGGCTATTAGACAAAAGAAACAAGCTTGGAAGGACTGGAAGAACGGTGGTAGCAGGGAATTGTACCAATGTGCCAGAAGGGAGGCTAGGCGACAGGTTTATTTAGCCAGAGGGGAAGCAGATAAGGAAAGATTTGCCAATGTTCTGCGCCGTGAGGACCAAAGACTCGAGGTATTTCGGGTTGCAAGACAGTGTAGGAGAGAGAATAGTGATGTTGTAGGAGAGAAATGTGTTCGCATGGATGATGGTACGCTTGCATTAAATGAGGATGCAAAGAAAGAGGTCTGGAGATGCCACTACGATAGATTGCTTAATAAAGAGAATGAATGGGAGAAAGAGAGCCTGCCTTATGTTGACCCAATAGAGGGACCAGCTATCCGAGTTGATAGTACCAGGGTAGATAAAGCAATTAAGAGTATGAAGACCGGGAAAGCCCCCGGCCCATCAGGAATCACTGCAGAGATGCTCAAAATATCTGGCAGTGTTGGCTATAGCCTAGTCACCCGTATTACGAACCAGGTGATACACGAAGGAGTCATACCCTATGACTGGTGTAGCAGCATCATAGTCAACTGCTACAAAGGTAAAGGGGACGCTTTAGATACAAATAATTACAGAGGCATCAAGCTGTTAGATCAGGTTATGAAAGTTACAGAGAGGGTCATAGCCCAACTAATTAGGGAGCGAATCAATTTAGATGAGATGCAGTTTGGGTTCGTGCCAGGTAAAAGCACTACTGATGCCTTATTTCTAGTGAGACAGTTGCAAGAGAAATACCTAGCCAAAGATAAACCTCTGTACCTGGCTTTCGTTGACATGGAGAAAGCCTTTGACAGGGTCCCCCGATCCCTTATCTGGTGGTCAATGAGGAAACTTGGGATAGAAGAATGGCTAGTGAGAGCTGTGCGAGCCATGTACAGAGATGCGGCCAGTAAGGTGAGGGTTGGAAATGAGTACAGCAATGAATTCCGGGTAGAGGTAGGGGTCCACCAAGGTTCCGTTCTCAGCCCCCTATTATTTACCATAGTCCTCCAGGCAATCACAGAGGAGTTCAAGACAGGTTGCCCCTGGGAGCTCCTCTATGCTGATGACCTTGCCCTAATTGCGGAGTCACTATCAGAACTAGAGGAGAAGTTTCAGGTGTGGAAGCAAGGTCTAGAATTGAAGGGCCTTAGAGTCAACCTAGCTAAAACCAAAATCCTAATAAGTAGGAAGGTAGATAAAACACAAACCCCTTCAGGTAGATGGCCCTGCTCAGTATGTAGAAAAGGAGTAGGTAGTAACTCTATAAGATGTACCCGGTGCAAGCTATGGACACATAAGAGGTGCAGCAACATCAAAGGCAGGTTAACTAGCAAGTTAGTTTTTGTTTGTGGCAGATGTTCAGGTGCAATAAAGACTGCAAACAAACAGGAAACAACTTCTATCTCATTCCAGGGTGAAAAACTAGAGGTAGTCGATAGCTTCCGCTATCTGGGCGACCAAGTTAGTAGTGGGGGTGGGTGCGCTGAAAGTGTAGCTGCTAGAATAAGAATAGCCTGGGCAAAGTTTAGAGAGCTCTTACCCCTGCTGGCGACAAAGGGACTCTCACTCAGAGTAAAAGGCAGACTGTATGACGCATGCGTACGAACAACCATGCTACATGGCAGTGAAACATGGGCTGTAACTGCTGAGGACATACGTAAGCTCGCAAGGAATGAAGCCAGTATGCTCCGTTGGATGTGTAATGTCAATGTGAATACCCGTCAGAGTGTAAGTATCTTGAGAGAAAAGCTGAACATTAGAAGCATCAGTTGTGGCGTGCAAGAGAGACGATTGCGCTGGTATGGACATGTGGTGAGAATGGAGGAGGATAGCTGCGTGAAAAAGTGCCACACCCTAACAGTTGAGGGAACCCGTGGAAGAGGTAGGCCCAGGAAGACCTGGGCTGAGGTGGTGAGGCAAGACCTTCGTACATTGGGCCTCACCGAGGCGATGACTACGGACCGAGACCTTTGGAAATGGGCTGTGCGTGAGAAGACCCGGCAAGCCAAGTAAGATCGTTGCCAGTGCCCCTGGACTGGTTCTTGTGCGGGTGGCACATGAGATGCACCATTTTGAGCGTGGCCGTTGCCAGTACCGCCTGACTGGCTCCTGTAGGATTTTCGAGCGAGATCGTTGCCAGTGCCCCTGGACTGGCTTGTGCGGGTGGCACATAAAAGACACCATTTCGAGCGTGGCCGTTTTCGTGCGGGTGACACGTAAAAGCACCCACTACACTCTCTGAGTGGTTGGCGTTAGGAAGGGCATCCAGCTGTAGAAACTCTGCCAAATCAGACTGGAGCCTGGTGTTGCCATCCGGTTTCACCAGTCCTCAGTCAAATCGTCCAACCCATGCTAGCATGGAAAGCGGACGTTAAACGATGATGATGATGATGATGACATACACACACACACATTCATATATATATATATATATATATATATATATATATATATAAACAATACAAACTGGTACTAGATGGTTCTGTGAAGTGTGAGGGGATAAATGTTGAAAATTTTAAAAATTGCTTAATCAGAAATAGAAGACAGTTACCATGATCCTTTTTTGGGGTCTTCAAGCCTGGTGCAAACATGTAAAACAGCTATCATCAGACCAGAGATTTAAGCCAAGCAACAAGGTAGGCTGCATTAAGGGTACCAAAGGGCTAGGTGGTGATGTTGATAAATGTGTCAACAAACACAAATGTGAGCTGAAAGTGTTTACTATTGCATATTTCATCAAAGCTGAATTGGGAAGACAAAGCTTTAATGTGATCACTTAACCTGTTGGATATAGTAGTAAAGTTTTTCTCCAGTTTCATGCTATTGTTTTAAATGAATGAAAATGGAATGCTTTTCATCAGGGTCGATATGGGAGCTAAACAACAATTGGAACAACAATTTATAGTAAGGTGAACTGTGTCTGACACATTTCACTTAGCTATAAATTGTTGTACATGATGAACAAGGATATATACTGCTGGTTCTTTTAATTAATTCCAGAGTTGTCTCCTCTACTTTTCTTGACCAAAACTATCATTTGGCTAATAACTTTGTTTTCTCTTCAACACAAGTTTAACTCATTAGCAACTTCAAATGCAATATAACAGTTTATGAAGTATACAGAACATCAGCTCTACCAATACAGGATTTAAATGACATAATGAACAAACAGATACAGGACAATTACTGAACCAACCAATGAATAAGTGATAAACAGATAAACAACTCAAGGAAAATATGATGTAGCTTAGAAAAAAAATATGTGATTATGCAATAAACAAGCAGAGACAAAATTACTACCATGATGGCCAATGGGAAATGATATTTACTGTTTCAGAGAAATGACTACAAAATCTGAAAAAAATGATACACAAATAAACATAAGTGAAGTCAATCAATTAAAAACTAGAACACCTCACTAATTGGAAAATGAATCAACAACAATAGACAACATCCTAACGAAAATGTAAAATTAAATTATAAAATAGTCAATGAAAAATATAACCATAGATAATACAAGCTCAACCAAATGTATATAGAAGTTGCCCAAATACCAAAGGAAGAGGGTTCTCACCTAAGGATGGCAGTTTGACTTGTGAGAAAAAGAAGTTTTTAGATAAACTATATATGGCGCGGGAGTGGCTGTGTGGTAAGTAGCTTGCTTACCAGCCACATGGTTCTGGGTTCAGTCCCATTGCATGGCACCTTGGGCAAGTGTCTTCTACTATAGCCTCGGGCCGACCAAAGCCTTGTGAGTGGATTTGGTAGACGGAAACTGAAAGAAGCCCGTCGTATATATGAATATGTATGTGTGTCTGTGTTTGTCCCCCCAACATCACTTGACAACTGATGCTGGTGTGTTTACATCCCTGTCACTTAGCAGTTCGGCAAAAGAGACCGATAGAATAAGTACTAGGCTTCCAAAGAATAAGTCCTGGGGTCGATTTGCACGACTAAAAGCGGTGCTCCAGCATGGCCGCAGTCAAATGACTGAAACAAATAAAAGAGTATAAAAGAATATGGCTTGGTCAGAGGAGGAAAGGTAATGCTTGCAAAGTTAGTAGCAGAGTTCATATACATAAAAACAGCTGATGATTCACTCCATTATGACTCAGATTTTCATCACGATCGCACATAAAAAGAAAATTCGTGTAGCAATGGATTGAATCCTTAGCTATTTCTAATTACATACATATGGACACACACATGCAAGATGGGATCGTACAGTTTCTGTCAACTAACTATTACTTGTAAAGCTTTGGTTGATTTGAGGCTATGTGCAATAACTGTCTGACACTGAAACACAACACATACAATCACACAGCTTATACAAAACAATATTCACCAGCCAATAAAATAAAAGGAACAGTGAAACAGTAATGCAGCACAAAATACAAGAAGCCAGGCTCCAAGGTGAAGCAAAACTGGTTGTAATGTATTAATGTGGATCTACATTTGTGAAGAACATTGCTGCACACAGCTCAGAAACATGGACGTGCATGTGGTGATGCAGCCAAAACAAAAAAAAAAAAATCACATAAAACTGTCAAAAGCATAATAATAATAATAATAATAATAATAATAATAATAATAATAATAACAATAATAATCCTTTCTACTAAAGGAACAAGGCCCGAAATTTGGTGTGGATGGGACTAGTTGATAATATTGACCCTGTTTTTTACTGGTACTTAATAATAATAATAATAATAATAATAATGATGATGATGATGATGATGATGATGATAATGGCCTGATGCAATACAAGGTGCTGGCTCTCATGGTTTCTGATCATAACTGATTGGAAGTGTTATCATGTACATGTTTTGTCTTGGTATAAAAGATGGGCTACAGCAAATATTCTGCTCAATACCACAAATTTGCTTGTCAGTTGCTTGACCTTAATCAGTTCAGCATGTCCCTTGGTAGCTGATATGTGCATCTCTGATCATGAGCAGGAGTAGTGGGGAAACAGCCCAGCCATGTGTTGAGAGGAATTCTTTGGTGTTTGAATAATTCACCTCAGGAATCAAGGGTGTCTTGTTCAACATCCTTAAACAACCCACATCCAGGAACATTTTGACCAAGATGAGCTACTTGACCTGAAGAAATTCTAACTTGGCCTCACTTGCGAGTTCATGCACTGTTTACCTTGATATGAGATCACCATATTATGCATATATGGTTGTGATACAGGTGTACCCTTATCAGACGGGTAGTCATGATGGGTGTACTGGGCTTTGTCAAAGTGACAGTAGTGTACAAAGTACACTTTGACAGCATGCGCTGCTCTCTCACTCAATAATAATAATAATAATAATAATAATAATAATAATAATAATAATAATAATAATAATAATAATAGTAATAGTAATAGTAATAACCACAACAACAACAATAATAACAATAAAAGTGATGATGAGATGATGGAAAAAGAGTTAAGAGAAAAAACAAGAAATAACGCTGAAAAATATAAATAAATACAATTCATTCAGAGAAGAAACTACACAAATATCAAAATATTTATTCAGAAAGAAAGCAGGCTCAATACTAAATGTCAAAATCACTACAACATCTCAGTGTTCCCCATCAAACAATATGCTACATAAAATTGAAAGACAAATAGAAAAGGAAGAATTCAACATGAAAAGAGAAAAAGACACAACAAAAAATATATGATAAAAAAACAGACCCCAGAAGCTAAAGGTAAGCTTAAATAAATTGAATGAACAAAAGCTTTGAAAAGGGTTCTACTTATAGATAGACATTAAGTGCAGGTGTTGCTGTGATAGGTGTAGACATGGCAGTATGATTGAAAAGCTTGCTTCCAAACTGTGTGGTCTCGGGAAGCCTCTAGGATTGACAATATCCCCAAATTTTGGCAGAAATATTTGACAAGCATTTTTAGATTTGTGATGGTAACATTCAATGAACTAGAAAAGAAATGAGTTTAAAACCTGATTGGCTGTTAAAGTGAGGGGACAATATTTAATTTCCTAAAAATGGAAATGCCATACCAATCCCCACCAAATTACAAGCCTATAACAAGCTTGTCAACAACACATGAAGTCCTTACACCTATACTCTACAACAAGCTGGTTGCTCATCTGGTAGACCTAAGGCTATAGGACAATATAAGTGCAAAAATAAATTTTCATGGAATCTATGAAATAATGAAACTATCACTCTACATTATTTCTACAATATTTAATTTGATAGGAATACTCACAATACTGAATTCTTGAGAAGAGATTGATACCATCTGTATAGATAGTTCCCTTTATTCCTTCTCAGCATAAAATAATTTAAGCTAAAACTTCTTGTGTGTCAGCCTAAGTATCAGCTTGCTCCTGTCTGGCTGTCAGTCAGTCTGATTCATTGTGTTTCTTTAGAAATGCTTTAAGTGATCATGTACACATACGGATCTTAAAAGCATACAAAGAAATACAAACACAGTCATAAAAATTGCATACACACACACACACACACACACACGTACGTACATACACACATATCACATAAATTTGCATACATACACATACAAACATATACATCATCATCATCATCATTATTTTATGCTTGGCTTCAATGTAGATATATTGACTAGGACAGTTTGAGACGGATCTGATGAGTGAGCAAGATCAAGTCATGCTCCAACATTTCTATTATAACAGGGCTTCTACTGTTGGAGGCCCTTCCTAATGCCAACCACTTTACAGAGTGTACAGGTGTCTTTTTTTTTTTGTGGCACTACCACTAGTGAGATGACCTTGCAACTTGCATGACTAAAGAGCCAAAAAGGAAGAATACACACATGGTCAGATACATGCATAAAGTCATCTACAAACACGGGCATACACATATGTGTACATGAATGTATCTACACATATGCATAAGTAAACCTGTACACAATACCCATCTTACCATCATATCATACTGCGAACAAAACAAAGGTCTCCACTTGGACTTATCTATGTTTCTTTCTTTGCTCTTCATTCTGGACATGTGTACAGTTTCAAGCATGTATGAGTGAATATTTGTGTCTACTTAAATATGTAAGGAGGGGCATGGCCTCCACTGTAATTTGCACGGCTGGAATATATATTGAGGTAAGTATCTTACCAACCTCTGTATGTTTTGCTGTGAACACTGATGAGGAATATCAAATGCATTACCAAATCTAGCTGCCTTCCATAATCATAACAGTCGTTTTACTGTAATGTGTATATTCCATAAAGCTTAAAATATTAATTATGTTTTCTGTGACAATTATCACAATACATACATATGTAGAAGCATATATATATATATATATATATATAATGCGAGAGAGTTAGGGGTTGAGGATTCAACCCACTAAAGGATAGTATCTATCCAATATACTGCTGGGAGGGTGCCCAATTATTATGAATTAAATTAATGAATTCAACGGTATACACTGTCTGCAAGTCGTTGGGTTCAGCATATTATCCTCCATTTTCTAATTGATATATATATTTATATATACACACACACACATGCATACACACATATACACAACATATATATATATATATATTTAGTGATAGGCTGTTTCTGCACGAGTGTGAATGATATTATGATTTGAGATTGAAAGGACACAACTTCTGCTAAAGTTCTTTTCCATGCAAATATATTTATTCTTATCATTAACAAATAAATGTTGTCATTATTATGAATGACAAGGAAAAGATGTTTACACAAGTGAGACAGTCTGAAGTTTACATGAAATGTTGTTGGATCAAATATAAAGTAGTTGCCATCATGTTTTTTTAATTTTTTCTATTAGAGTTAGATGGTTAGGGTGTATTGCCATTGTTGATGTTGTTGTCATCCATTGTCATGCTATTGTGACACTGCTATGGTCTGCTTTCTACTGTTGGCTTACACAGCTACTACCTGCTGTCAAGTGGCTAAAATGCACTGAATTATATAGCGATATCTTTTTCAGATAAAGAATGCCAAAGATTAAATTGTCTGTTAGATTGTGTTTCACAAGAAGTCTTGAATACTCTTTACTTGTTTCAGTCATTTGACTGCGGCCATGCTGGAGCACCACCTTTAGTCGAGAAAATCGACCCCAGGACTTATTCTTTGTAAGCCCAGTACTTATTCTATCGGTCTCTTTTGCCGAACCGCTAAGTTACGGGGACGTAAACACACCAGCATCGGTTGTCAAGCGATGGTGGGGGGGGGGGGGACAAACACAGACACATAAACACACACACATATATATATACATATATACGATGGGCTTCTTTCAGTTTCCGCCTACCAAATCCACTCACAAGGCTTTGGTCAGCCTGAGGCTATAGTAGAAGACACTTGCCCAAGGTGCCATGCAGTGGGACTGAACCCGGAACTATGTGGTTTGTAAGCAAGCTACTTACCACACAGCCACTCCTGCGCCTGAATGGTCAGATTTTTTTGATGATATTGGTAATATTTGAATGAATTGCAATTGAGTTACTCGGTTTTTTTTGGGGGGGGGGTGCATCAAACATAGTCATCTGGGTTCAATTTCTAAGTGTTTGTGACTACTCAGTCAGTGAAAATTACCAGTAACAGTGAGTTGAATGAAATGAGAATGGTGCAGGTAGTGCAGATGTGAAGTGTGTATTAAAAAAGTATGCATTAAAAAACAGTGAGTGTAAGACTAAAAATGCTGCTTAAATTGCATAGCTAGCAAGCAGGTGATCTATATATTCTATGATAATGATGATATACATATGTACATATATATATATATATGTATGTATATACATATATGGATAAGCTCAGTAACTACTAGTAAATTCAGGTCACAACAGACAGAAGTCAAAGATTTTAAACTTATGGAGACAATATTTATATATCGCCTGAGGAAACACAACTAGGTCTCACAACGCAGGGAAACAGTTGCATAATCAAGTACCTGCAGAACTGGAGAACTACATTGCTTGGAAACAATTGTAGTGATTAAAAAATGAATATCCAACTGTACCCCTCTTTATTGACCCCATTTTTTTCAATATCTGTTCACACATGACAGATACCTAAATGCAAACTTAGAAGTACATATAGTACTACTAATTGATAGTACAAGGTAAATCTAAAGGTGGACAAGCTTTACACTGTACTTTACTACGTTCTTAATAGAATATACCATACCTATATATGCCACTCCCTAACAGTTGAGGGAACCCGTGGAAGAGGTAGGCCCAGGAAGACCTGGGCTGAGGTGGTGAGGCAAGACCTTCGAACATTGGACCTCACCGAGGCGATGACTACTGACCGAGACCTTTGGAAATGTGCTGTGCGTGAGAAGACCCGGCAAGCCAAGTGAGATCGTTGCCAGGGCCCCTGGACTGGCTCTTGTGCGGGTGGCACATAAGATGTACCATCCTGAGCGTGACCGTTGCCAGTACCGCCTGACTGGCCTTGTAGGGTTTTTGAGCGAGATCGTTGCCAGTGCCCCTGGACTGGCTCTTGTGCGGGTGGCACATAAAAGACACCATTTCGAGCGTGGCCGTTTTCGTGCGGGTGACACGTAAAAGCACCCACTACACTCTCTGAGTGGTTGGCGTTAGGAAGGGCATCCAGCTGTAGAAACTTTACCAAATTAGATTGGAGCCTGGTGTAGCCATCTGGTTGCACCAGCCCTCAGTCAAATCGTCCAACCCATGCTAGTATGGAAAGCGGACGTTAAACGATGATGATGATGATGATGATATATATATATATATATATATATATTGGGTCATCCCATAAATAATGTGGTTTATTCAGTTGCATGAACTAAAAGTCAGATCAACTTGCTATAAAAGCAAGTAGTAATTTTACCTTGTACTTATTCTTTGTGCAAGTTTTGAAGAGTACAGTTTGATTTTAACAGTTATTTTCTCAAAGCCATAATGGAAGTGATAAAAGAGTATATTCGGCATATTTTGCTTTATGAGTTCAATAAAGGCAACAGTGCAATGGAAAGTACGAGGAATATTAATACAGTATATGGGGAACGGACAAAAAATGTAAACCAGTGTCAACGGAGGTTCCAAAAATTCTGAGTGGGAAACTGCAGCCTAGAAGATTTGTCCTGGAAGATCTGTAGAGCTCGATGAGGATGTCCTGTAAACCTTAGTGGAACAAAATCCCATCATAACTGTTGAGAAACTAGCAGAGAAGCTTGGATTTGGTCACTGAACCATTCATCGGCACCTGCATGCCATCAGAAAAGTCAGCAAATTGGGTCAATGTGTCCCTCACCAACTTTCTGAGTCTAATTGTGTGCAGAGAGTGAATATGTGCCCTTTTTTGCTGTCATGTCTCACAAATGAACTCTTTTTGGACTGAATAGTGATTGGTGATGAGAAATTGGTTCTCTATAAAAATGTCAAGTGCTGAAAACAGTGGGTAGGGAAAGGAGAAAGCAGAAAACTAACAGTGGAGATATATAGAGTGATAGGTGAATTATAAATAAAGCTTAAAGGGATGGAAGTAGATATATTTAGTAGAAGTGCAATGTAAGAAGACAGTCAAAGGTCGAATTTTATAGAATGGTAGAAATCACTTATAGGAACCTAAGTTATGTTTCTGCCAATGTTTGCAATGATAAGCGCGTTCTATAAATGTGTTTACAAGAGGATTCTTTGAGAATAGGTTAAAAAACATTTCACTATTACAAAGGGAGCAAAAAGATTTACCTTTGTCATAAGGTAAAGAAATAAAAAGAATACTCTATTCCCAATTAGATTGTTTATTACGATCTTTTAGATACCAGATTAATTTACTAAGCCCAGTATTGTTACGCTTATTGATATGTCGAAACGTAGAGTATTGATTAGATATTCTTTTGTACAGCTGAGATGAAGAACTACCTATATAAAAAAAGACGTCAGAACCGGAAGTAATTTTACATTGATAAATAGAGTTTCTAGTCTTAGAATTACTGCTAAGAAAACGAATGCAATTGGAGTTGACTTCAGAAGCAATAACCCCACTGTTAATATTATTTAAAGAATGGTTAGTGTTAACAAAATTGAAGTTAGTATTTTCATTAGTTTTCTGCTAATTTCTTTCTTTCTCCTTCTCTTTCTATAAACTACCTTTGATGTTATATCTACTAACGGTTTTAAAAAAAAAAAACTTGATAGCATTCCCTTCATCATATATGCATTTCAAGTTTTCATTTGCTATTAGCAAAACCCACAGTTTATTTTATATATGTAATGAAAAAAATTATTTATTGAATGAATGAATGCTATTAGACAAAATAGCTGTATAATTTTGATGCTTATGATATGAGAATAATATCAGTTTCCCAAGTTTGTTAAATGGTTATTTTTGATAAAATGAAAATTTTTTCTTTGTGCCTGGGGAGAGTCATCAGTCATTACAGTGTGGCTATGCTGGAGCACACCCTTGAAAGGTTTTTAGTTAAATGAATTGACTCCGTTGCTTTCTTTTTTCAGCCTAGTACTTATTCTATCGGTCACTTTTGCCAAACTACTAAGTTATGGGGCTGTAAACAAACCAGCACCAGTTGTCAAGCAGTGATGGGGACAAACACAGGCACAAAGACACACACACACATACACACACACACACACACACACACACACACACACACACACACACGCAACAGGCTTTTTTCAGTTTCTGCCAACCAAATCCACTCATAAGGCTTTTGGTTGGCCTGAAGCTATAATTGAAGACACTTGCCCAAGGTATCAAGCAGTGGGACTGAACCTGGGATCAAGCCTTTCTTTTGCTGGGTTCAATAGTCATTTGCAGACCCATGAAGAATGAACCTCCACCAACTACTCTACCTATACACCTGTGCACACCTTTCAATGCTGTGTATGCCATAAGGTCTGCAAATCGAACGAAGACTTCAAAAGACATTTTAAGATCCACAAAGATCAGAATTTAACTGCAGCTCTTGGTGGGCCAAATCAGATATGCAATCAATGTGGGTGTCTTTTCAATACATCATCTGGTTTAAAAAGACACATCAGACGTCATGATGGAACTAAGGAGTAGGTACAAGAAGTGATCAGATTCTGCATAAGGAGTAGACAACCACCATGCATGTATAAATATATACAGAGATGGGGGAGAAGAGACATATATTAAGAAGTTCGATTGATCACTACTAAATTCAGTATATATATATATATATATATATATATATATATATATATATATATATGAGGCGACCCCCTTCAGTCATGAATGACCATGGGATTGCATCTAGAAAGTTACTCTCCGAGGTAAAAGTCTGGGCAAGGTTGTTTATGGAATGCCAGCAGCCGCCCATGCATAACAGCCTCCTCTCTCCATACCACTGATGTTATCCAAGGGAAAGGCAAAGGCCGATACAGCTTGGCACTAGTGACATCGCAACTCATTTTTACAGCTGAGTGAACTGAAGCAACGTGAAATAAATTGTCTTGCTCAAGAACACAACACACAGCCTGATCTGGGAATCAAACTCACAACCTCACAAACGTAAGCTCGATGCTCTAACCACTGAGCCATGCGTCTTCACACACACACACACACACACACACACACACATATATATATATATATATAGGATCATTTGTAGAAATGCATAAATATGGAGGAGAAGCACACTCTAAGATGTAAAATAGTAAATATTATAGTGGGGTAGGCTGAATTATGGGGTTACCGTGAGTTTCTCGCTCATAAGAGGTTTAGCCTTACGGCGTATCTTCAGACCTCATGTGTGTGTGTATATTTACATATAGAGATACATACCTTTGTAGAAGCAGATGTACCTAAGTGAGAATATCATATTTACTTGAAAGACAGGACATCTGATCTGAAATGGGGACACTATAAGCAACATGAAGAAGAAAAAGCTACTCATACTTATCTTACCAACAAGTTTGAATCAAAGGTCCAAGTTCAATATTTCCACTTTGTGTATTACTGTATACATGTTTATGGGCTGTAACTGCTGAGGACATACGTAAGTTCGCAAGGAATGAAGCCAGTATGCTCCGTTGGATGTGTAATGACAATGTGAATACCCGTCAGAGTGTAAGTATCTTGAGAGAAAAGCTGAACATTAGAAGCATCAGTTGTGGCGTGCAAGAGAGACGATTGCGCTGGTATGGACATGTGGTGAGAATGGATGAGGATAGCTGCGTGAAAAAGTGCCACACCCTAACAGTTGAGGGAACCCGTGGAAGAGGTAGGCCCAGGAAGACCTGGGCTGAGGTGGTGAGGCAAGACCTTCGTACATTGGGCCTCACCGAGGCGATGACTACTGACCGAGACCTTTGGAAATGTGCTGTGCGTGAGAAGACCCAGCAAGCCAAGTAAGATCGTTGCCAGTGCCCCTGGACTGGTTCTTGTGCGGGTGGCACATGAGATGCACCATTTTGAGCGTGGCCGTTGCCAGTACCGCCTGACTGGCTCCCGTAGGATTTTCGAGCGAGATCGTTGCCAGTGCCCCTGGACTGGCTTGTGCGGGTGGCACATAAAAGACACCATTTCGAGCGTGGCCGTTTTCGTGCGGGTGACACGTAAAAGCACCCACTACACTCTCTGAGTGGTTGGTGTTAGGAAGGGCATCCAGCTGTAGAAACTCTGCCAAATTTAGATTGGAGCCTGGTGTTGCCATCCGGTTTCACCAGTCCTCAGTCAAGTCGTCCAACCCATGCTAGCATGGAAAGCGGACGTTAAACGATGATGATGATGATGATGATGATATATGTGTGTATGTGTGTGTGTGTGCATGTGTGTATATATATATACATACATATCATCATCATCGTTTAGAGTGTATATGTATATACATACACACACACACATATTATATATATCATCATCATCGTTTAACGTCTGCTTTCCATGCTGGCATGGGTTGGACGATTTGACTGAGGACTGGTGAAACCGGATGGCAACACCAGGCTCTTTCCAAAGTCCTCCTAACCCCGTTGCTTTCCGCACATTTTTGTTTTCAGATTCGTTTCCTATGTGGGTTTGAAAGTAGAAAGATAATGATTTTCCTCAAAGTTATTAGGGAAAACCATTGGATCTTGTGAATTTTCCGAAGTCCTCTGCCCACCCCTTCAGAAAACATTTTCCCCACAAATTTCTTTATAATCTTAATCTATACCATTTGAAAGGTACTTATATAAAATTTCATTAAAAAGCCCCTTTTTCCTAAAAGTTATGAGGGAAAATCATTAGATCTTGTGAATTTTCTGAAAGCCTATCTCCCACCCACCATTGCTTTCTGGGCGTTTTTGCTTTCATATTCATTTCCTACACCTTTTTTACATCCGTTGCACTATTTTCCTTTGATTTTGTTTCCAGGTAATAATGTCAACATCAACCCTATTTTCCTTTAGTCATTGCACGGTGATTGCTTTGAGCTTATATAAAAATACCATTATTATTATTTACAGGATTGTAAAATATGGCACCGTATAACAAAACCATTCATACCGAAAACATATATAAAAAGTTTGTTTGCATAAAACAAATACAAACTAATATAGTTCTTAAATTTGACAGTCATATATATATAAAAGAAAAGGCCACCTTTGGTCATGAATGACCATGGGATTGACTCTAGGAAGATCCCCTCTAAGGCACAAATCCAGAAAAGGTTGTTTATGGAAGACCAGCAGTCGCCCATGCATACCAGCCACTCCTCTCCTTACCAATGTTATCCAAGGGAAAGGCGAAGACCAATATGGCTTGGTGCCAGTGATGTCCTTATCTTGACACCATATGATGATTGTTAATGATTATTCCTGTCATACAAGGATCGTCATTCATTTCCAATATTCTGCATAAGCATGTCTTGACATAGAAACAAATGGCTGTATAAAATCTACCTCAATAAACCTTATCCAACCCATGCAAACATGAAAAATTGAATATTAAACTGTTGATGATGATGATGATATATATATATATATATATGAAGTAAACAGAAAATGGAGAAAAATTGATCAACAACAATTGACTTACATAAATTATTATTTTTTAATATATATGTATGTTGTATACTTGAGGGATCTTTCTGCATGCATTCAAGCAATATGCATTGCAATTCAAGCAATATGCATTTGTCTGCAGACATAAATGATGCAGAGATACACACACTAATGCATGCTGTATTCTGTGCAGACAAGAGAGAAAGAAGTCACGGTGGGGTTGTATTGTAAATCCATGAAAATGTCACACCACTAATCCTGTTATCACGTTCAAACTCATACAACCCTGCTGTACAAGAAAGAACCTTCTTGTATTAAATGAATAGCCACAGACAGCTCCTTTTAACATGGTGATGTGGTGATGAGAGTCTTTAAAAGTATGAACATCTGTTGTCTTATAGGCCTATTTATTCTATGGCAGGAAATTCTCCTCAACCAGCTTTAGCCTGAAACAGAATTGGTGCCTTAGCTGTATCTAGAGGTGTGAGCATAAACTTGGTGAAAGGTGTGCCTGGAGACAAAGTACACACAGTTTTTTGCTGTTCTATAATTTTCCGTTTTCTTAAGATTTTGATCATAGTTTTTATAAACACAAATTTCTTTGTTTCCCTTTCATATTTCATTATTCGATCAATCGTTTTTTTGTAAGTTAGGAAAGGACACATTGGTCAATGCTGTCTTATATATACAGAGCATGCAATAATATACTTCTCTACTATAGGAACAAGGTCTGAAACTTTAACCCATAAAGCGATGGGATTTGCACTTACATAGCATGGGCTGCTGAGCAAATTTTATGAAAATGAGACCACCATGCACACACAAAAAACAGAAAATAGTTAAAATATCCTCTTAGTATATAATGGCAGCAAGTTTTGCATTATCTGGAAAGTCATTAGTTGAACTATCAGTCCTCTTGCATTCTGGGGCGTATTGGAGCGTTTGAGTGACATAAATTAAATGCATCTATCTGTGCCAGGATCGTGGCCTGTCGACCTGTGTCTGACGGCCACGATCGTGGCCTGTTGCGCTTTATGTGTTAAGAAAGTGAGCTAGTTGATAACCTCAATGCTCAAGTGGTACTTATTTAATCGACCCCAAAAGGATAAAAGGAAAAGTCGACCTCGACGAAATTTGAACTCGGAACACAAAGACGGAAGAAACAGCTCAAGTATTTTGTCCGCCACGTTAATGATTCAGCCAACTTGCTGCTTAGGCCATGTAATAATATTGAGCTGACTGAATCGCTAGCACGCCGGGGCAAAATGCTTAGCAGCACTTCGTCAAATTCCGCTGAGGTCAATAAAATAAGTCGCTGCTGAGCACTGCAGTCGATGTAATGTTGTAAACCTGTTTACCCCCAGATACCCCC
The DNA here is from genome assembly GCF_046866305.1 of Octopus bimaculoides. Classification (NCBI taxonomy): domain Eukaryota; kingdom Metazoa; phylum Mollusca; class Cephalopoda; order Octopoda; family Octopodidae; genus Octopus; species Octopus bimaculoides. The sequence continues at coordinate 150,260,987 of NC_142928.1, forward strand.
TAGTGCCTCGTGCCAAAAATTGAAACCAATATAACATTACATAATAATGAAGGAAAACTTCTCGAAGAGGCGTGTTAGTTTCTGTTAGTATTTATAAGTGTGTGTGTCGAAATGGTCAAGAGGTTTGTTCTAGAATCCGGTAGTCAGATCCTATAACGTGACACTTAAGTATTTTCTATTCTAGTCTCAACTTACACAATCTTTATGAGTGCAACTTATGCAAATGGGAATTTTGCGGAAACTCATTGAATGGATTGAAATTGAGATTCATAGGCCCAGCTTTCCAACCTCCACCGCCACTAACATCGAGATTTATTTTCAGGTGACGCAATAGCACTCAACGGAGAAACTCCTATGTGGTCTTTCAACTTGCTAGAAATAGCTGTCAAATTTCACATAAATCCCATCTTCTCGTTTCATACACAAAACACCTAACAAATAAGCAAAAGGATTCATGGTACTACTAAAGCAGCGAGGACCCGAACGCGCAGTCGCGCGTCCGCGCTAGCTAGTCGTGAGTGGTCGATCCTAACCCTAACCCTAACCCTAAACACGTATTCATTTGCACACGCGGGTTAGGGTTAGGGTTAGGGTTAGGGTTAGGGTTAGGGACAGGGTTAGGGATAGGGTTAGGGTTAGGATCGACCACTCAAGACTAGCTAGCGCGGACGCGCGACTGCGCGTTCGGGTCCGCGCTGCTTTAGTAGTACCAGGATTCATTTGTGTATAACGTGAATCTTTCTCGATACACTGTCTCCGAAAAACAAACAAAAAAGATGGACTGGTCACGGCTGGAATGCTTTTGGTCAAAGGGTATGCGAAGGAATGCCCAAAGGGCTAACACAGGATTAAACAACGGGAAAGAATAACACGTGCCTATGTGTATGTCGTTGTACCTAAGCGTAAATGTAAGTTTTCATTTGTAGGTTTTATACCGAAGTTAAATAGTACGAATAAAATAGTGTGAATAAAGTAGAATGAATAAAACAACGATAAACAAAAACATACTTTTTTTGCGTGTTTCTCAGTTTGGTCCCAGTCATTCATACATACTGGTAGAAAGAGGTTTTGGGTAAATTATTGGATTATGTTCAGAAGATTTAGATCTTCTTCTGGTTCACTATGAGAAATTAGTTAAAGAAATAAAAACTGAAGTAAATTCTGCGAAAATGAAATTGAGTCACCGGGTCAAACTGCCTTAACAACACGAAATTCACACCCACCAATCACAGTGACGATAAGTTTTGTTTTTATTGTTGAATTTAGTTTAATAGATTGTTAGGATGTAGTTTTAATGCTTAAAGCATATAATTAAAACACCAAAAAACAGATGAATTAAAGTAATACAAATAAATTTAAGGACCTTTAATGGAAAATTCATTTCACTATAATACCATTGTATTTTATTAGTAGGAACAGTATTTCCATAGACACCGTAATAAATTGTTGCCTCGGTTTAAAGTTTGTTGTCAACAGACGCGTTTAAGTCAGTCAGCTGCTTTGTTTCTTTGAGTGTCTCTCTTGAAATAAGGAAATATTATTGTGACATCATCGACACATTTTGTCAAGCTAGAAGGTAGGACGCATATAGTCGCTGAACATGCTTTGAAATAATACCTAAGTCTTCCTCAAATTACACCCTACTTTATTTACATTTAAAAATAGTGGCCGTGTGGTAAGAATTCTGCTTTCCAACCACATGGTTCCGGGTTCGGACACCTTGGGCGAGTGTCTTCTACTATAGACCTGGGACAACCAGAGCCTTGTGAGTGAATTTGGTATACGGAAATTAAAAGAAGGTCATCGAATGTGTATATAGGGTGAGGTGGGGGGGATTAGTAACCCGGATAAAATGAGTAGTTTCTGATTTCTCGTTATTCTCTCCCGACCTGTTTTAAATGATTAAATTGCAAGTAGTGCATCATCCTTAGGACTAAAAATTGGTCAGCATAGTTGTTGAAGTTTTAGAGAGTACAAAACATAGGTGACAAGTACTTCTTTTTTCAAGAAATTTTCCCTCAACTTTGATCCAATTGTAATTAAAGGCACTGTCATGCTATTAGCTGTCAGAAGTGAAAGTGCTCACTGCTAGTGAAGTATCTGCCTGTCTGCCTGCATGCCTGTTGCTGGCCTGTCGATTCTTTGGCTACTGACAGCTAATACCATGACTGGCCGGAGCGAGCTATATGTCTGTCTGTCTGTCTCTCTCTCTATCTATTACCCGAAAGTTATTGGAACAAATTTGACACCTATATCCATGCGTTTGAAAACACAACACAGAGTATAAGGGTACTCGCGTCCGCGCTAGCTAGTCGTGAGTGGTCGATCCTATTATTTTTAAACTTCAAACTTCATTTGTTTTCTATTTTGATAAATTCTCTCTGTTGAAAATTATATTTTTATATTTTAAATAATTTGCAATTTCAGTTCTCAGTTGGTCCCCACACTAATGTCTAATTTGATAATTTTTCAAGTTTCAAAAAAATGATGTTTCAAATGGGGTAAAATGAGTAATGACTAATTTCTTCTCTTTAACTGCATGTTGCGTAAATATATCGGGAAGAGAGCCACTCCAGTAGATCGTGAAGAAGCTATGGAGAATATTTTATGTTGACTTTCTTTTTTTTTTATTTAGTCGTGTTTCGTTAATTTCTTATGTACCATTTTTCCATGATTCTCTTTCATATGAGCTAGATATTTTAATTTGATTTTGCATTTCTGATCTTTCTGATGTTTGGGGATGTATATCGATGTACACGAATCTGTTTTCAAATGAAATTCTGGAGAATTGAAGCAACAACTTAATTATATCTTGGCTTACTTATTCTGCACCACCGAAAATTGTCTTTTTGTATGCTGAAAGAGAACGGCAATAATTTTCTGAAATTATGATCAGGTCATGGTATAATGCTTGCGATGCATTTAAAGAAGTCATTTGCTTAGCTGATATAGTTTTTGTAAGGTAGTGAACGTTTGTAAAAAAAAATACATTGTCTCAAAGTCTAAAATGCAGCAAAAACTCCTCATTGTACCCCACCAAATT
>NC_142928.1:150269029-150279029 GCF_046866305.1 Octopus bimaculoides
GTTTTTGAAACTCGGTGAAGGGAGAGTTGCAATTGATGAAGAACAGTTTCTTACACTCAATCCAATATGTAATTCAGCTGATTCTGCCGATGATGTTGCTGAAGTCTTTCTGAATCTTCTTCATAATTACAACAATACATACTAGATCTGTGAGTGAGCTATTCTGGCTCCAAAAAATGTTGCTGTAAATAGAATTAATAATATGCTATTGAATAAACTTCCAGAAGTATTCACATGTAACTCAATTGTCAGTGTTGTTGATGATCAGGATAGTGTTAACTACCCCATCGAATTTTTGAACTCACTAGAGTCACCAGGTCCACCTCTTTGTTTTCAGCTGAAAAAAGGGACTCCTATTATGTTATTGCGTAATTTGTCTCAACCAAAATTACGCAGTGATACAAGACTAATTGTACACTGACTTATGAGGAACTGCATTGAGGCAAATATTCTCACTGGTTGTGATAAATGTGAGACCGTCTTCATTCCTCGTATACCTCGTTATACGATCTAATGTCTCATTCTAATTTAAACGGTTATAGTTTTCTATCCGAGTTTCTTTTGCCATGAGCATTAATATAAGTCAGGGCCAAACACTAAAAGTTGCTGGATTGCAACTTGAAGAACCATGTTTTTCTCATGACTAGCTTTATGTAGAAGCAGCACGTGTGGGAGCAAAAGCAAATCTTTTTGCTTAGGTATCCCAAAATAAAACAAAAAAAACAAACAAACCAAAAACCCCAAAAAATATTCTTTATAAAGAAATATTTACTCTTAATGCAACATGAATACTTCAATAACTTAATTTGCCATTACTATCATTACATTCAAGAATGAGTAAATTACTTATCTAAATGAAGTGTATTATATAATTGCCGTTAGTGAATTGATAAATAAAAAACACATACAACTCACTTATTATTGTCATATAATAAACAAACAGAAGTTCGTGTATGAAACTGATCTTTTTCTACTTCAATTATTACGTTGTTCTCTTATAAAATACACACATACAGGAGGAGTAAATTATACAGTAATCCCTCGATTATCGCAGGTGTTATGTTCCAAAAGCCCGCGCGAAGTAGAAACAGTATTGTACTGTACATTTTTTTATTATTTTTATATTTGTATATATTTATTTTATTATAAATGCAAGACAACACCACAGAGGAATCGTCGTAAACTCAAATAATAAACCGTGATAGGCGAACTGCGATTACTGTATATAATAATACTTTGAATGTGGTTCCCGAGAAAGAGTAAAGGTAATTACCTGATCAACGACGGGTATTATATATATACATATACGTACGTGAAGAAGACTATGATGTCAAATGACTCCTTCACTCGTTTAAGACAGTTAAGTGATGATCCTCAACTATTTTTGATTTCGTCGTGCGGTGGAGATTAAGTTAAAAAAAAAGATCACTTGTTCACTTCGCAAGGAAACTTTCGGGAAATAAATATATAGAAAACAATTTGCTTACCTAGTTATGCTTATGATATTTGAATGATAATAAAATTATAAATAATTTGTTTTTCAAGTCACCTTAATATTATATTTTGAAGAAAACTGGTGTACTGATTGAGGATCAACTGCGATAAGATGTGTTGTACATTTGGTTCTATTACTTACCAGTCAAATGACACTGTACAGCTTCCTTGTTGATTCGCATATTTGTTTCCTCGTTCACTGACTTAGATTAAATTTCCCCAGTCAAAGTACAAGATAGGCTCCCCGATTCTGGTTACTATCATATTTAATTTCATGATCAGTAGATGAAAGTGGGAATAACGCCACTATTGGGAAATGTCCAGCCTCGCCCATCGCTTTTATTTAGCCCAAGGTCATATCTGAATGGTCACACATGTAATCAAATGTGTTCCAATCATGATCATACCATCGTTCCTTCAGACCTTACGCTTACAGGACAACATTATTCAACGTGTCCTTGTTTGTTTTTTAAGATAGTTGGGTATGGTGACATGAGTTTCGTACCTATTTCTAACAAGTTAGGTGACGACACCGAAGTTCCCTTATGTTTTTCTGGGTGTCTGTAAATAAAATATGCACCGGTCATTATTTGTCACTCAAAAGCTACCGATAAAAAATTTTGTCGCTTACAATAAATAGTTTTTGAAAAAAAATTACATAAATAAAAAGTAAAAAACAACAAAAAAACGTTGTGACAGTTAGTCACTATGACGACTTTGACACGATTAAGTAGTTTTACTTCCTGCCATTGAAGTCTAACTTACAAACTAATACCATTCTCAGTTACTCCTCGTCTCTCTCTCTTTCTCTCCCTCCCCCTCTCTCTCTCTTTCTCCCCCTCTCCCCCCCATACACAGTGTGTACGCACATACATGCATGCAGAGGCATGTAAATATAGGCGTGCGTGTGTTTGTATACATACATAAATGTTACGGTGTTATAGCTCAATTGATTAGGAAGAGAATTAAACTAGGCGAGAAACAGTTTATTTTTTGTACAAGGATGAAATACTATTGATGCCATCTTCCTTATGAGACACCAACAGGAAAAATAACCAGCCATAAGTAAATGTCTATCAGTAGACCGCCAGAAAGTCTTTGACAAGGTTTCACATTCTGTAATCTCATAGAGGCATATGAAATAACGCGTTTAAGAGTGACGAGTGAGAATTGCACAACCCCTGTACAGAGGCAGACAGCACAGTTAGAGTTAAAATGTTAATAATGTATATCGATTAATTTAGTGTCAAAGTAACCTCATTTGTCAGTCTCCCTTTGTTCATTATAGTTCCCCAAGCCATAACCAAGGAGTTTAAGACCGCCTGTTTTAGGAAACTCCTATATGCTGATGATTCAATTCTTTTGGTTGAATCTGTGACTATTCTGTCATTTACTGGTATTACTTCGGCCAATGCTTTCTCTGCCAAACCGTTGATTACTAATCCTATCCCTCCTGCTGCAGCACCATTAGTACTTATCCATGCACTTGTTATTATTAGTGTGCAGCCTTCAAGTCGCTCAATGAAAGTAAGATCTTCTTCATGCACTATCTTGTGTTCAACTACTCCAAGGATGCTTAGTTTGCATTTGTCAAAGTTGTTAGCCATCTCCAGACGTTTCTCTCTTTCCTTAAATGTTCTTACATTGAGTGTTCCAATTTGCAGGTACTTTTTACTGTTCATAAGTTTGATTCCTCTGTTCTCGCCATCAGCTACTTCTCTTCCAGTTGGATTTAAAGAAGTACCTTCGTCAGTTTTTATGCGACTTGCTTGAACATCCGGAATGTCTGAGTCAGGGGTTCTAGCCCTGGTGCTGTTAACGCGTGGATTCGTAGGGCTTTCAATTGCGCATACTATAGGAGTCACAGGGTGCTGTTCCATGTGGTCCCGCAGTTTCCATCTAACTAGGAATATTAAGTTCTCATCCATTGTCTTGTATTCAAGATCCTCTGCTTAACATCCTGTTAGTTCAAAGCTACGAATCTGATCTGTTAGGTCCTGCCGATAACCAAATTCACGCCCTGCTGTCGACGCTTCGATTTATTATCATTGAGGTTTACGCCTCTAATGGTTAAGGTTTTGTCTGTCTCCTACACTTCGATCTGTCTGGCCTGATATGATCTGCTTGAAGATTTCTCTTCCTACAGCATAGCTCTCTGGGTCAATGGAGCACACAGGCACTTCACCGCAACAAGGTACTTGTTGAATTGACCGTTGACTACACAGTAGTTCTTCCGCCCTTTGACGGGTCTTATTATTTATCCTGCATATGTCCGACAATTACCTTCCTCTCCAAATAAGCTTGATAGGGTTGTCAGTTTAATCGCCGACGACCCGACCATGTGACAGGTTGTACTGGGTTACATGTTACCAGTAGCGCTAAAGAGCGACATGTCAGTCAAGAGATTCAAGAAGAGGAACTGGATGAAATGATCTCCCAGGTCGAAAAAGCAAACGCAAAGAGTAAACACGGAGAAAGCTGGAGACTGATTAACTCCATCACTGGTCGCAGAGCTGCAAAACAGGGAATCATCAAAGAGAAATCAAAGGATGAGCGAATCAAGAAGTGATACACTCATTTCTAATAAAAAAAAAGTTTTCCAATGTTTTATAAGTACAAGGAATAGTTTTCATCAAAGTATGCACCCAAATTGTCAATACACTTTTGCCGTTTCAGCGGTGGCTTGCCTAGCCCGGAACTGTAAAAACCCGGCAATCTAGATTCAATAAAATCTTGGAAGGCCTGTGTTACAACATCGTTGGAATTAAATTGTTTCCTATCAACAAGTTATCCAAATTCTGGAAGAAGTGGTAGTCAGTGGGGGCAAGATCAGGTGAGTATGATGGATGATGGAGAACTTCCAGCTCCAATTCCTGTAGTTTCACCAATGTCATTTTTGCGATGTGTGGTCTGGTGTTGTCTTACAATAAAATAGGAGTAGATCTGTTGACTAATCTAGGCTGTTTTTGTAAGTTTCTGCATCATTTGGATCAGTTGGCTGCAGTATACTTCGGCCATGATTGATAAGCCAGGTTTAATGAAATCATAATGGATCACACCTGCGCCAGACCACCAAACATACACCATCAGATTCTTTTGATGAATTTTGCTTTTTGGACTGTGTTTTGGTGGCTCTTCTTTATCCAAACGTTGTGCTGAACGTTTACGGTTGTTGTATTGGATTCATTTCTCATCACATGTTACAATTCGATTCAAAAACGATTCATTTTTGTGACGAGAAAGTAGCATAATGCAGGCTTCCAATTGTTGCTGTTTCTGATTTCCATTGAGTTCATGTGGAACCCACTTATCCAACTTTTTCACTTTACCGATTTGAACTAGGTGAGTCAATATTGTTTGCTTGCTAACACCAAACAACAACGATAATTCACGGGCACTTTGAGATGGATTTGACTCGACGGTGGCTTTCAGTTCGTCATTATCCACCTTTGTTTCTGGTCGACCGCGCTGCTCATTTGTGAGGTCAAAGTTACTAGAACGAAATTTTGTAAACTAATTTGATACTGTCTGCTGTGTAAGAACATTAGAATGAAATACTCCATTAATATTCCGAGCTGTCTGTGATGTTGTATTTCCAAGAAAGAACTCATATTTCAAAACTGTACGAATTTCCGACTTATCCATCTCTAAACAAAAACAGCAAAAAAAAAAAAAAGATTTATAAATACTTTATAAAGCGCAAAATGAGTTAGGATAAAAACATAGATGTGTCAGCTTTCTAACAAAAAATAAAGATTGTCAAAATATAATAATGGTGAAAATGATCAGCAGTCAAAGTTTACCATATACCTTACTACAAATTTCATACTTGACGACCTAATACTTTGGAAGGATCCAGAAGTTGACAGTGAAACAGAAAATGAAGAATTAGCAAAGATACTTGACGGTTTGCAAATCGAGGATGGAGACTTCACAAAGCAAGATATAAGTGTGTGTGTGTGTGTGTTTACACACACACATACACACACACTAACATGACTACTATAAAAAGAATAAGGCAAGTAATTACATAGATGTTTACATGTATATAATATGTATATATTCGGCATTACAATACAAAGTTGGTTTCCTGTTGTCGAGAACTGTATACGAAGTATGTTATGCAAAAACATGAAAGAAAGCGAAATAGTTCCGTATAGTGTCTAAGTTAGCTCTACTCAAGGATTCAATACTTCAACTTTTTATAAACCCTAGCAAATCTAGAACCTTCGGATATATAGTTTGGTAGGAATTTACGCAACTTCTTTTAAAGTCTATTACCCTAAATTATTATATATTGGCTGATGCTGATTAGTCAAGAACATTTACATGGGCGTTCATGCATTTCATAGCAATATAATTAGGTTCAAAGGGCTGATCCTGCTTTTTATCGAAATATAATCACGTCGTGGTTCGAAACTGGGAATATGAGCGAGGTGGTTCTAATCTAGCCGGAGCGTCGCTACAGGCTTTTGCATTTGAATACAAAGTAGATTGTATGATGCCTGTATATATTGTAAGGGAATTGTACGTAGGTTTTGAATGGAATGGATTTGCGAACACTGGAAAGAAATGTAGCGAGTATGCTTCCCTGGATAAAAAAAATGTATCAGTATGTACGAACGACAGAGTACAAATGAGCAGAGAGAAAACCTGAGAAAAATCAGATGTAGTGTGCCATAAAGTAGATATGTGATGGATGTAGAAGAGGACAGGTGTATGAATAGAACGGAGTACGACTGTGTAATGGCAGTTATAAAAAGAGGAAACCGAGAAGACTTGGAATATACTCTTTTACTCTTTTACTCTTTTACTTGCTTCAGTCATTTGACTGTGGCCATGCTGGAGCACCGCCTTTAGTCGGGCAAAATCGACCCCAAGACTTATTCTTTGGAAGCCTAGTACTTATTCTATCGGTCTCTTTTGCCGAACCGCTAAGTTACGGGGACGTACACACGCCAGCATCGGTTGTCGAGTGATGTTGGAGGGGGGGGGGGCAGACACAGACACACAAACATACACACACACACACACACACACACACACACACACACACATATATATACATATATACGACGGGCTTCTTTCAGTTTCCGTCTACCAAATCCACTCACAAGGCTTTGGTCGGCCCGAAGCTATAGTAGAAGACACTTGCCCAAGGTGCCACACAGTGGGACTGAACCCAGAACCATGTGGTTGGTAAGCAAGCTACAGACCTTGCCATTATGCCTTGATATTACGCTCTGCCATTGCTTTCTCTTCCATTACCCCTCCGAGCATTGTTTCCTTCTCTCTCCTCTTCCATGTTGTCGCTTTAATCACTTTTATCTAACATTTCATGCTGTTACTTCATTTTTCGCTTTTCACTTATTATCTCTCTTCCTTCTACTCACTCCGTTAATCAAATTGACGGTTGCGAAGGGGGACAACATTGAACAGTCAGGATCCACTTTGTCTAGCAGGGTGGAAAATAACTACAATAGCATTGGTACCATGGAAAAATGCATCTAGTACACTCTGTGAAATAGTTGACGAATCGATAAAGACAATGAAAAGTCGGAAAGATCCATCAGCTTTGTCTTGTTGAGGAGGTGATAACTCCTCTAATGCTGGCTTCACGTTAAGATGCATCTAGTACATACGGAATATCGGTTATTATTAAGAAGGACTTCAAGCTGTAGAAACAAGGCAAAAGTTTGAGTGTACACTCGAGAAGTGGTCTCTTTTCCTTCTAGAAGGACTGTAACTCCAAATAAGAATAACTGTCTATAATAACTAATCAACCCCATACCAGCTTGGTATGATGAGGATGATGTATGTACGAATATATATGTATGTAAGCTTAAATATAATACGTGGATATATAATATTATATATTATACATCCACATACATATTGTGCGTGTCTATATCTATATATATACATACATAAACACACACACACATACATATATATATATATATATATATATATATATATATATATATATATATATATATATATATATATATATATATATATATTTGTATATAGATATGGGTGTATACATATATATAGATATACACACACACACACATATACACACACACACACACACACACACACACACACACACATATATATATATATATATGCGTGCATAAGAGCACTTATTTCAAGCCTTCAAGCCGATTCCCAAACGTCACATTTTTCACAACACTCGAATCATATTTCCGTTAGAAATCTACATTATGCCAATATCATGCGTAATCACCAGAACTATAGCTTCCTCTGTTAATGTTACCAGAACTAAGTACCAAATGCTGCAGAGCAGATGATAAGCCCCTACATAGCTGAGCTGATGACTCATTTTCCATTCCGTGATAGATGATATTTCTCTTCTTTTACAACACTAATAATAAACACCAACCCTAGTCAGAAAATAGAGACAGGCCCAATGATGGGATACAAACCGATCTATCTCTTAGCGAGCGATTATGATACTGTTTCAAGCAGAAGGTTCTCGTATATGGTCCACAGTATTATTTTGAAAGGGTCGCAAAGACATATTCTTTTAGTTTTGAAATATTTGATAAAATCTAAAATACATAGGCACAAGCTTGGCTGTGTGGTTAAGAAGTTCATTTCCCAACCACCTGGTTCCGGGTTCAGCTCCACTGCGTGGAACCTTTGTACGTTGAACAAATGTCTTCTACTATAGCCCCGGTTCGACCAAAGCCTTGTGAGTGGATTTGGCGGAAACTGAAAGAAGCCTGTCACACACACACACACACACACACACACACACACACACACACACACACACACACACACACACACACGAGGGGAGTGTTCATTAAAGATTTTCCCCTGACCAACTTCCGATTATTGCAGGATAAGAAACTTGTAAATGTATAATTATACATGTCTTTACATGTCTCTACATGTCACATTGTTAGTTGCAGCTTTCCACTAATATTCGTTTGTCTTTTACTACTGCTGAAGTGGGCTAAAGTGTTATAATGGAGGAAGTTGAATGCAAATCAACATGAATGCAGTGATCAGGTTCTTAAAAGGTTGTACACCAAAAGATACTTTCGATGAGACGAGAGAAGTTTATGGTGACGATGCACCATCATACGACGGAGTCAAGCACTGGCATCACCAGTTCAAATGTGATCGGATATCGGTAGAAACCGCTTCTATTCCTGGACTACGACATACCGCTATTGATGACGACACCATCCATAAAGTGGAAGCCGCCATAACTATTCGGCAACTATCCCAAGAAGTGAAGATAAGTGTAGGATCAGTAGAAAAAAATCATTGACGACCATTTGCACATGCGGTAATTGTCTGCACGATGGATTCCCCGGATGCTCACACCTTTTCAGAAGCAGGAACGAGTCAATTGCTCCCAGGATCTTTTGGCAATGTGCCAAAAAATCAAGGAGGACTCTTTCGGCGGACTTAGCACACAGTCTAGTCGAAGCAACGGAAGCATGATAACTCACCACCTTCAAATAAGACTCCTGTCCAAACCTCAGCAGGCAAGGTGATGCTCGCAGTCCTTTGGGACCAGCACAGAGTAGTGATGATGGATTTTCTGGCAAAGGGCACCACAATTAACGTAGCATGTTATACTTCTCTACTGCAGAGAGGCGTGGCATGCTGACCAAAGGAGTTTGCTTCCTCCATTCACAATGCGCATGTTGCCCAGATTAAAGCACACTCCTGCGGCTATGAAATCCTTCTTCGCTCCCTTTACTCTCCTGACGTTGCACCATCTGACTTCCACCTCTTTCCCATCATGATGTCTTGTTTGAAAGGGAAGCACTTTTCGGATGATGATGAATTTATTTCCGAGGTAAAGTCTTGACTCCAGACGCAACCTACCGACTTCTACAGAGGAGGTCTTCACAGCTGCATAAAGCGACGGGAGAAGTCTGTCATTATTAGTAGCTATGTAGAGAATGACTAATAATTATGCGAAGTTTTGCTTATCCCAGTCCTTAGGAAGAGGGTCAGGGGAAATCTTTAATGAACACCTCTCATGTGTGTGTGTGTGTGTGTGTGTGTGTGTGTGTGTGTGTGTGTGTGTGTGTGTGTTTGTGTTTGCGCTTGTGTTTGTCCCTGATCACCGCTGGATAACACGCGTTTGTAAGATCATGTCCCTGTAACTTAGCGATTCGGCAAAAGAGAACGATAGAATAAGTACCAGACTTTAAAAAAATATGTACTGGTTTCGATCTGCTCAACTAAACCCTTCAAGGCCGTGTCCCAAGATGGCTGCAGTCCAATGTCTGAAACAAGTAAAAGGTGAAAAAAAGAAGAAACTATCGAATATGAAGTCTGCCCAATCGTGTTATTTATTTAAATATATATATTTTTAAAAGGGTTGCAAAGGATTATTGGATTAAAGGGGGAGATATATAGTTCAATCCCAGTCAGTAGACCTGAGTCTCTCTGTAATATGAAACATCACTTTATGGTGAACATTTTATCGGTTAATTTATTCATGTTACTG